>NW_028317809.1:13785000-14085000 GCF_062004578.1 Staurois parvus
CATTTCTTTGTAAGTGGGCAAACATTCAAAATCAGCAGGGGATCAAATACTCTCCTCTTTGAACAGCATACAATGTAACAGGTACTAACTACAAAATGTGTCCCCTCTTAACATGGACCTGTGACCTGTAACAGGATCAAAAAATGCAAAATGATCCTGTATTACAGGCATCTTCTGATACCTTTATTAGGCTCCATATACACTGTAGCTGATAAACTCACGTTTAGGAGCTTTTCTGCATTTTTTTTCAGCAGCCCCTGAACTCTCCCTAATGTTTTCCTATGTGTCCATGTACACATCGTCGTTTATAGGCAGTTGAGTTTTCAGTCGTTTTTTTGAACGCACCAAACTTGCGTTCAGGAGTAGACTTTATCAGCGTTTCAAATGCCAAACTCTTGTAAATGAGTGTAAATGCGGCTAACCGCATTTATAAGCGTTTGAAAAATGTATTTAACCCTTCCATTTCCAGATGCTGTCCAGAGCCTTTTTTCATCATGAAAAATGCATGCAAAGCATTTTCCCGGTACTCAAATGGACCTAGCACACCGTACTTTGAGATTTTGCATGAAAAAAAAAATATGTTAGACACTGCTGCAATATTTTCTGCACAGCAATGAACTGGAACACATCCAAACACCACAAAAAAAAAAGACAGCTAATTTCAACAAATACTGCTATCTCTGCTTCTGATCTCTCTATTTCTCTCAAAATGTCTGAAATAGTAAATTTTTTTTCTGTTTTTCAGTGCATTCTGGGCATTTTGGAAGGTCTCCTGAGGTTATCTTTAAAAAACACTTCTAAACGCAAACGCTCATAAACGAGCATAAACGCGGTATGCAAACACGGCTAAACAGACTTTTTTAACCTCCGTTTTCCAGCAGGCAGTTTCCATTGTTCAAAAGTGTCCTGTGTACATGGAGCCTTAGGTGTCTTGTTAACTAAGGATGGAGGTTTGTTACAAAATAATTCAATGCCACTCCAATGGTATTTTATCAGGGCCAGGGGTCTGTTATTTTGTAAAGACCTAATGGTAAGGTGTTTGTTAGGCATATACAGAGAGGGAAATAGACATTGGTACCTAAAAAAAAAAAGAATTCAGCTGGACATTTTTTCTAAACGATTGTTGAGGGCCAATTCATATGCATTAATTTTAAAGTACAGTATATGATTATTTAAAAAAAAAATCTACACATGCCTATAATATGCCCTGCTGATCTGTTACCCTTTTTTCTGCTTAAATCTGGATATGTAGGATTTCTGTCTTGTCTATGGTGCAGTCGTATTAAAACTTGAGGGATCTGCTGAACTTAGAATGAGATTTCTGATATTCCAAGTAAACTTTACCCTTCCCCTTCATACCCTGAAAACTGATAATGATAAACTGCGTTGAGTAAGTGCACTTTTGCATATTCTGTTAGAATTGTAGCTGTATAGCTTACATTCTAACGTTATCTTTGTGATCACTCTAATTTTCACTGCATAATGAACAGCAAATGTGATGAGTATAATCTTATACTGTGAAAACCATGTGTAGAAGTAAGGAATGTACAAATACAGATGAGGTTTGCATGTGGTACTACTATGGGTTTGAAGTAAATTCTGCATGTTTGAGCTTCACGGTCCCATTGAACAAATGCAGGAATTTGCCAGCCAGAGTTCTTTGTAACCATAATGCACTGCATAGCCTTTAAACTTGGGTCTATTGGCTTAGCTTTTTTTCTGTGCCACCCCCCTACCATGAAAGGGTGGGTTTCTGGCAGCTTTTTGTCAGTGTGTGTTTAAGTAGTTTAGGCAGAGCTGACAGTCTGTGTGTAGGGAGCATTGGGCAGGGCATGTCCGCCTTCTCTATAGAGTCACAGAATGGGCAGAGATAGTTGAGTGACTGACAAAGTCTTCCTCTTCTTCCTTCCTAGCGCAGAACAGTCAGTTGTCTGGAACTGCTGCTAATACACCCTCTTCTTTCTCCTCCTCTTTTGCTGATCCTTCCAATTTCACATAAACTGAGGAGTCTGTATCATTTCTTTATCACACAATCTTTGACTTTCTGCAGGAGGTTGTTCTTGGTCGACCCACATGCCTCTAATCCACTGATTCCATGAAAAAAGAGAGTTTTTTAAACCACAGTGACCAGGCCCAGATATAGGCAACACTCACAGGCAGTGCCTGAACTACATGATTGTTGAATATATTGGATCCAGGGCTGATACAAATATTTTAGAAGTGAGGCCCCCATGGACTATTGGGTGTATAGGGTACTAGCTGGAGCTAGCATAGTATGAGCTGGAGTTTCTAGCCTCAAATTGGAGAAATCAATCTCCCTGTCCCCTGAAAATAAATCAGCTCACTTTCATTATATCGAACCAATCTTGGATTACCAAGGAATATAAAACCCCTTATGCTTATCCTTCAGACTAAACTTTAAAATGTGATCAGTCCCAAATAAAATTGATACCTGCCACCATTAAAAGCTCCTGCCATCTGTTATGGCTTTTTCCAGGGTTCTGGTACTGTAAAGGTTTCTGTAGCTGGACTTCAGCTGCCAAATTTTGAATGTTTTCTACTGAGCAAACCCGGTTTTGTGTCGTTTGTGGCCTATTCCAGTGCCCAGGCACCGTAAAAGTGCCACACAATGTTTGCACAGCTGGACCTCAGGTGCCGAATTTCTAATGTTTGCTGCAGGGTAAATCCTGCTTTGTGTCTTAAAGTTTGTAACATAATCCAGTGACCAGGCACTGTAAGGCTCGGTTCACACTGCTGCGACTTGGGATTCGACTTGTAAGACCCCAAGTCGGATGACATGTGAAATCCCATGTTAGTCAAACAGAGCTGTCTTAATTAGCACTGCTGAAGTCACTTCAACTTTAGAAAACATTCCTGTACTACTTCAAGGTGACTTCTATCCGACTTGTGCCCATAGACTTTCATAGAAGTTGCCTCCAAGTTGGATCTTCACCTATATTGATGTGATCTGGATCCGACATTACAGGAAGATTACCCAGGCATTCCCTGAAAGTTTCTTCAGAGTTTCTTCAAAGTAGTACTCAATTCGCCTGGCAAAGTCGCACTGTAATTCACACGACTTTCAGGTTGCAGTAGTGTGAACCAAGACTAAAGGTGCCACATAATGTTTCTCCAGTAGAGAATTAGCTGCCAATTTTCTAATATTTGCTGTGTTTTGCATCAAAGTTTGTGGCCTATTCTGGTGCTTTTGCACTCAAAAATATTTATAACTATTGTCTCTAATGTAATCTTTAAGATAAAACCTGCCTTGATCCTCCTGTGATGGCAACACCGTCAGATCCCACTGCTGCCAACTATATATTACAATGGCATTACAATGGCATTTTCAGCCTTACCCTGCACAAAGATTTTCCAGTTTGCGGTACGACAATCTAAGTGCTAGCAGACTGAAAGTGATTGTCACTGGGGTCAGTTAACTCCCAAGTTAATTAGTTATACACACAGGATATGAGTTTCAAGCTCACTGCTCAGTTGGGTTCATGGCAACTTTTTGTTGTTCACAGTTCACACTAATAGGGAATGTACAGTGGGGCAAAAAAGTATTTAGTCAGCCACCAATTGTGCAAGTTCTCCCACTTAAAAAGATGGGAGAGGCCTGTAATTGGCATCATAGGTAGACCTCAACTATGAGAGACAAAATGAGAAAAAAAATCCAGACAATCACATTGGCTGATTTGGAAAGAATTTATTTGCAAATTGTGGTGGAAAATAAGTATTTGGTCACCTACAAACAAGCAAGATTTCTGGCTCTCACAGACCTGTACCTTCTTCTTTAAGAGGCTCCTCTGTCCTGCACTCATTATCTGTATCAATGGCACCTGTTTGAACTTGTTATCAGTATAAAAGACACCTGTCCACAACCTCAAACAGTCACACTCCAAACTCCACTATGGTGAAGACGAAAGAGCTGTCGAAGGACACCAGAAACAAAATTGTAGACCTGCACCAGGCTAGGAAGACTGAATCTGCAATAGGCAAGCAGCTTGGTGTGAACAAATCAGCTGTGGGAGCAATAATTAGAAAATGGAAGACATACAAGACCACTGATAATCTCCCTCCATCTGGGGCTCCACGCGAGATCTCACCCCATGGGGTCAAAATGATCACAAGAACGGTGAGCAAAAATCCCAGGACCACACGGGAGGGACCTAGTGAATGACCTGCAGAGAGCTGGGACCAACGTAACAAAGGCTACCATCAGTAACACACTACGCCACCAGGGACTCAGATCCTGCAGTGCCAGACGTGTCCCCCTGCTTAAGCCAGTACATGTACGGGCCCATCAGAAGTTTGCTAGAGAGCATTTGGATGATCCAGAAGAGGATTGAGAGAATGTCATATGGTCAGATGAAACCAAAATAGAACTGTTTGGTAGAAACACAACTCGTCGTGTTTGGAGGAGAGAGAATGCTGAGTTGCATCCAAAGAACACCATACCTACTGTGAAACATGGGGGTGGCAACATCATGCTTTGGGGCTGTTTCCCCGCAAAGGGACCAGGACGACTGATCCATGTACAGGACAGAATGAATGGGGCCATGTATCGTGAGATTTTGAGTGCAAACCTCTTTCCATCAGCAAGGGCATTGAAGATGAAACGTGGCTGGGTCTTCCAACATGACAATGATCCCAAACATACTACCCGGGCAACGAAGGAGTGGCTTCGTAAGAAGCATTTCAAGGTCCTGGAGTGGCCTAGCCAGTCTCCAGATCTCAACCCCATAGAAAACCTTTGGAGGAGTTGAAAGTCTGTGTTGCCCAGCGACAGCCCCAAAACATCACTGCTCTAGAGGAGATCTGCATGGCGGAATGGGCCAACATACCAGCAACAGTGTGTGCCAACCTTGTGAAGACTTACAGGAAACGTTTGACCTCTGTCATTGCCAACAAAGGATATGTAACAAAGTATTGAGATGAACTTTTGATATTGACCAAATACTTATTTTCCACCATAATTTGCAAATAAATTCTTTCCAAATCAGCCAATGTGATTGTCTGGATTTTTTTTCTCATTTTGTCTCTCATAGTTGAGGTCTACCTATGATGCCAATTAAAGGCCTCTCTCATCTTTTTAAGTGGGAGAACTTGCACAATTGGTGGCTGACTAAATACTGTTTTGCCCCACTGTACGTGTTTGTTAGCCTGAGCACCAAAAGTGGACACCTCCAATAGTTGACTGCATGAACTGAGAACTATGGTTACATAGCAGTGTATGGGCAATAATGGGGCTTGGAAAATGTGCCCACCCCCTCACTATATATGTCAATTCTCACATGGGCTCTTTTTTATTATGTGGTGTAGAAGGAGTACTGAGGGACAGCTGTTAATGATTTTAGGGATGGGCAGTTGTATAAGTGCTACTGTTTCCTGCTAACTACCTACAGAACTATACAGTGTAATATACAGTGCTGTATATTGCCACTGCTACATTACATTGATTTGCTGTGTGGTGATGAGCCACAGAGAGTGGAGTGTACTCCCCTGTATTTACTGTGCTGTTCAGTGCTTCGTCACTGTGAATTGCATTGCTGTGTGTACCATACATTGTGTTAACAGTGAATAGACCCAACATGTTAGAATATGGAGCAAACCCTCTTTTTGGGACTTTAAAGGCACTTGTATACACAAATTTGTAGTGAGAATAGATTTTATTGTACAAAAATAGTTAAAACCACAAAACAAGACATAGGTGGTCAAATGTTTGTACATCAACCATAGATCACATTTATTAAAGTTTTGGAAACGGGGTTCAAACCAACAATGATAAGACACACTTGACACGTTTTGAGACAAAAATGAAATCTCTTCTTTAGAGGTACCTAGATAAAAGTGACTGATGAAAGAAATCCACCATAATTAATATCAAGAAGTATTTGCTGTTGCCATCTCCAAGAATCTCCCAGATGCACCAAAGCAGACAGGCTCTAATATCTTCCATTGGAATTCAACCACTTGTCTTGGAGGTTTTATATGTGCTTTCAGAATGTTTGGCTATGAATAAGTCATCTTAAGCCCAGTATACAGGGGGATCCCATACCCAGTTTGATTCCTGTCCACCTTCCTTTCTCGCATGCATTTTTGGATAAGAACTAGTATAATACAGTCATGGCCGAAATTGTTGGCACCCTTGATATTTTTCCTGAAAATCAAGTATTTCACACAAAAAAGGTATTGCATTAACACATGTTTTGCTATACACATGTTTATTCCCTTTGTATGTATTGGAACAAATATAAAACAGAGGCAGAAAAGCAAATATGACATAATGTCACACAAAACCCCAAAAATGGGCTGGACAAAAGTATTGGCACCCTTAACTTAATATTTGGTTGCACACCCTTTGGAAAACATAACTGAAATCAGTCGCTTCCTATAACCATCAATAAGCTTCTGACACCTCTCACCCGGAATTTTGGACCACTCTTCCTTTGCAAACAGCTCCAGGTCTCTCTTATTGGAAGGACACCTTTTCCCAACAGCAATTTTAAGATCTCTCCACAGGTGTTCAATGGGATTTAGATCTGGGCTCATTGCTGGCCACTTCAGAACTCTCCAGCGCTTCTTTGCCATCCATTTCTGAGTGCTTTTTGACGTATGTTTGGGGTCATTGTCCTGCTGGAAGACCCAGGATCTTGGACGCAAACCCAGCTTTCTGACACTGGGCCCTACAGTGCGACCCAAAATCCTTTGGTAATCCTCAGATTTCATGATGCCTTGCACACAGTCAAGGCACCCAGTGCCAGAGGCAGCAAAACAACCCCAAAACATCATTGAACCTCCACCATATTTTACCGTAGGTACTGTGTTTTGTTCTTTGTAGGCCTCATTCCGTTTTCGGTAAACAGTAGAATGATGTGCTTTACCGAAAAGCTCTATCTTGGTCTCATCTGTCCACAAGACGTTTTCCCAGAAGGCTTTTGGCTTACTCAAGTACATTTTGGCAAACTGTAGTCTTGCTTTTTTATGTCTCTGTGTCAGCAGTGGGGTCCTCCTGGGTCTCCTGCCATAGCGTTTCATTTCATTTAAATGTCGACGGATAGTTCGCGCTGACACTGATGCTCCCTGAGCCTGCAGGACAGCTTGAATGTCTTTGGAACATGTTTGGGGCTGCTTATCCACCATCCGGACTATTCTGCGTTGCAATCTTTCATCAATTTTCCTCATCCGTCCACGACCAGGGAGATTAGCTACAGTGCCATGGGTTGCAAACTTCTTGATAATGTTGCGCACTGTGGACAAAGGCAAATCTAGTTCTCTGGAGATGGACTTGTAACCTTGAGATTGTTGATATTTTGCCACAATTTTGGTTCTCAGGTCCTCAGACAGTTCTCGTCTCCTCTTTCTGTTGTCCATGCTTAGTGTGGCACAGACAGACACACAATGCAAAGGTTAAGTGAACGTCTCTCCTTTTTATCTGCTTTCAGGTGTGATTTCTATATTGCCCACACCTGTTACTTGCCCCAGGTGAGTTTACAGGAGCATCACATGCTTGTAACATTCTTATTTATCCGCAGTTGTGAAAGGGTGCCAATACTTTTGTCCAGCCCATTTTTGGAGGTTTGTGTGACATTATGTCGAATTTGCTTTCTTTCCTCCCTTTTTTTGTTTTGTCCCAATACACACAAAGGGAATAAACATGTGTATAGCAAAACATGTGTTAATGCAATACGTTTCGTGAGAAATACATGATTTCCTGGAGAAATATCAAGGGTGCCAACAATTTCGGCCATGACTGTATATAGAACTCATATCCATGAACCCTTTGTGGTGTCCCCTCTGGTCACCCTTGAGAGTGGTCCGAAGCAGTGTATCCCTTCTTTGGCCTCATCTGGGAGATTTTTGAAGATGGCGAAAGCAAATACCTTTCAGTTTTAATTATGGCGGTTTTATTTCATCACTCACTTTACACAGGGTATCTTGCTTTGTATCTAGGCACCTCTGAAGAAGAGATTTCATTTTTGTCTCGAAATGCATCAAGAGTGTCCTATCATTGTTGGTTTAAACCCTGTTTCCAAAACTGTACTAAATGACCAATGGACCAAAGACAGAATATAGTATGGAAGATGGAGGATCTTTAAGAATCAACTTAAAGAACTAGACTGCAAGTTGAAGGAACGGACCGCCAAGGTTATATTCTCTGGAATATTGCCTATGTGCAACACAGGCAGATGGAGCTTAGAGATCTGAATGCTTAGCTAAAGACCTGGTCTAAAAGGGAAAGAGTTGGGTTTCTAAAGCACTGATTTGGTGGTATTTAATCACCACAGAGGTTTTTATTTTTTGAAAAATAAATTAAAAAAAGATTGAACATTTAAAAAATAACCTAGTTTTCTTCGTTGCCGTTATAAATTTTTGCAAATAAATAATTGTTCACCATAAATTTAGGCCAAAAAGTATTCTGCTATATTTCCTTGGTGGAAATAACCCAAATCAGTGCATATTATTTAGTTTGTAGCAAAGTTATAGAATCCACAAATTATAGTATATATCTGAAAATCAATCAATCCTGATGTACTGACGGAGTACCTCATTTCTTGAGGCCCAAAAATGTCAGGACAGCACAGTTATCCCCCAAATAACCCCTTTTTGGAAAGTAGACAGTCTATGGTATTTAGTAAGAGGCATGGTGATAGTCATTTTTTTGTCATAATTTTTTAGAACATGAAGAAATGAAAAAAAAAATTCACTTTTTTTTTTTTTTTACATACTGTCACCAGTGCAATACAGCATCATCATATAAATTACATTTTTTCTATTTTTTACGATTTGTTTTATTATACTGTGACCAAAGCAATATGTTACTATAGTAACATTGTATTACTCTGGGAAGGTGATCATTATTTTTTTTACGCATTATAATTGCTTAAAGCAATGAATTTAACTACTCTTCTGCCTGCAGTTTATGCCTGATCTGACTGTCCGTAACTGACCAGGCTTGTCTGACCCTGCATCAGATTCACTCTGCCTGCTAAAGCTCTTCAGTCCAGTACTCTCTCATCTGGCTTCTGCTACCTGCCAAGCATCTGCAGCCTGTCATCCGCTAGCTCTTTACCTGCCAGCCTGCCATCAGCCTGCCTTGCCTGCTGCATCTGTCTGCTGCCAGCTGTTTCTGTCTTCTGGCTTCCTATCAGTAAAGTGTCAGGTACTATCTGCACAGGTTACTACTTAAAATAGAATGAGAAAAAATAAAAATATAAAATAATATGTAAAAAAGGAAATCAAGGCCAAAAAAATTCAAAACGAACAACAGGTTGCAAAAGGGAGTAGGAACCTCCCACCCCTCCCCAACCCAAAGAAATTCTTCTAATTTATTAATAGTAAAAAAGTCAGGTCTGAGCTTGTAGATAATTTATAATTGGTGACTGGGGACAAAGCAAAGACTAATTTATTAACCGCTTTTGTGCCACCCTTTAGCAGACATACTGCTACGGGGCGGCACGGGTGTGCAAAATCACACACATATATAAGTGATTTTGCAGTTCCAGGTAGGGGGCGTGCGAGCCCTACCCATGCTGCCATTCTCGGCTTTGGCTGTCAATCACCGAGTCCCGGCCAGTGATTTCCCACCGGCATCCAGCGAGTATTACCTACAGGAGAGAGACCTGTGTATAAACAACCATATCTCTCCCCTGTCAGCTCCTGCACACTACTTTGTATGGCTCTGCTATGCAGTGTAAAGCACACACACAGCACACAGTTAACCCTTTGATCGCACCACATGTTAACCCCTTCCTGCCCAGTGCCATTAGTACAGTGTCAGTGCTTTTTATTAGCACTGATCATTGTATTGGTGTCACTGCGGATGTCAGTGGTCAGTTTCCCCAGTGTCAGAATTCCCGCTGCAGTCCCACAGTCCCACTATAAGTTGCTGAGCACCACCATTACTAGTAAAATAAAAAAAAGAAAATCCAGTAAATATACCGCCATTTGTAAACATAACTTTCATGTAAACCAATTGATTTACACGTATTGGGATTTTTTTAACAAACACATGTCGTAGAGTACATTTTGGCCTAAATTTATAACGAAATTAGATTTTTTAACTTTATTTATTTTCAGAATTGTTGGTCTTTTTTTTATAGCGCAAAAAATAAAAACACAGAGGCGATCAAATACCACCAAAAGAAAGCTCTATTTGTGGGAAAAAAAGGATTTTACAATATTAAAGTAACGCAGTGTCGTAAAACAAAAAATGGCCTGGTCAGGAAGGGTGATAAATCCTCTGGAGGGCAAGTGGTTAAATACCAGCTCTGTTTATACAAAGGAAAATAAGGGAGCTCAAGTCCATAATGTGGATAGTATTGACAAAGCCCCAAATGAACACCAATGGCTTAAAATTAATATGGTCCAGAAACATATAGACAAATAAAGGTGAATAAAGCACCTAGATCAGATGGCTTACACCCATGTGTCAAAGAGTTGAGCTCTGTTATTTCAAAGTAATTGTTTCTAATTTTAGAAGCACTTTAATGACTGGCATGGTACTGTTGGATTGGAGTAAGGCCAATATGGTGCCTATACAGTATTTAAAAAGGGATCAAAGTGTTTGCCCAGTAACTGCAAACTGGTTAATTTCTATGGTGGAGAAGATACTTGCGATTTTGGTAAAAGACCACATAGAGCTTTTTGGTAGAAAACAATGTTATAAGCAATTGTCAGCATTGATTCATGACAGACCAAAGTTGTCAAACAAATCTAATCTCTTTTTATGAAGAAGTAAGCAAAACTTAGACAAAGGAGTGGCTGTGGATATAGTATACTTGGATTTTGCAGAAGTGTTTGTTACAGTTCCCCACACATGACTTATCTGTCAGTTAAAGCCTACAGGCTTAGAAAATGAAATTTGTAAATGGATAGAAGATTGGCTTAAAGACCGTATTCAATGAGTGATTAATGATTCATACTCTGAATGGTCTAAGGTTACACTGTTCAACAGGTAAAAAGTTTTGGGCATAAAATTAGCTAATCTTACATAATTTTGGGGTGCTGAAAATGAAAATGACCCTAAAAAATGTTGATTGGCTCTAGTTTCCATGATATATTCACCCATCTAATGACGTAAGCCATTCAAAATTATGATGCAACTTCAGCTGCATATTGCGCAATTGATACTGGTGACCAATAGAAAATTGCATGTATACTGAGATGATGCAATATTAGCCTTTAATTGCATCACTTCACTGCATAAAAGCTGCAGTATCTGTAGCTGATTGTAGTTCGACAGCGTCTTTACATTTCGTTTTATGCTTATATAGGCTACTCAGTAATGCCTCGAACTTGTGTGAATAAAGCAGATAATTTCTGCTATATCTGCGGTGAAATAACTTTTATCTCACAAAAAAGGAGGATAACAGGAATGATTAAGAAAGCCTACAACTTGTATTTTGGCTGCAAGATAGGAGACCAGGACAAGAGCTGGGCACCACATATATGCTGCAATTCTTGTGGGACGGCACTGGAGCAATGGTTGAATGGAAAAAAGGCATCTATGCCTTTCGCTGTGCCAATGATTTGGAGAGAGCCAACAGATCATGTTAGTAATTGTTACTTTTGTATGGTGCCTCCAACAAAAGGGCTAAATAAGAAGAAAAAGTTATCTGTGCACTATCCAAATATTCCATCGGCAATACATCCAGTTCCTCATGGAGAGGGGCTACCAATTCCTAAAGCACCAGAATCCTTCGTGGTTGAGTCAAGTGAGGAAGAACCTGAAGCGTGTAGTCATCAACCGTCAACCTCACATGACCCAGACTTTCTTCCATCCACACCCACTGAACCACACCTCATTACACAAGTGGAATTGAGCGATCTTATCAGAGACCTGGATCTTCCGAAGAACAAGGCAGAGCTTTTGGGGTCAAGACTACAACAGTGGAATCTCCTAGCAAGTGATGTTCGTACGTCTTTCTACCGTCATCGTCAGAAAGATCTGATCCCATTCTTCGTCCAGGAAGGTGATATTGCTGTATGTAACAATGTTCATGGTTTAATTTCAGCCATCGGCGTATGCTATGATCCCTATGAGTGGAGGCTGTTCATTGATGCTTCAAAGGCGAGTCTTAAAGCTGTTTTGCTCCATAATGGCAATCAGCTGCCGTCAGTTCCAGTTGCTTACGCAGTTTCAATGAAAGAAACGTATGAAAACTTGAAAGAGCTTTTAAGGTGCATCAACTATGATGAACATCAATGGTCGATTTGTGGTGACCTGAAGGTGATTGCTATCCTACTTGGACTTCAAGGTGGATATACTAAGTACTGCTGCTTCCTCTGTGAGTGGGACAGTCGTGCGAGAGAAATGCACTATGCCAAAAGAGACTGGCCATTACGCCAGTCATTGCAGCCTGAAGAAAAAAATGTTAACTATCCAGCACTTGTAGACAGCAATAAGATCTTATTACCTCCATTACACATCAAGTTGGGATTAATGAAAAACTTTAAGGCAATGGACAAGAATAAAGCAGATTTCAAGTACCTGATTAGCAAATTTCCAGCACTTAGTGCTGCAAAAATAAATGAAGGAGTCTTTGTTGGGCCACAGATTCGTAAACTTATTCATGATGATGAGTTTCTTTCTCTGTTGCGTGGAAAGGAAAAGGCTGCCTGGACAGCATTTGTATCAGTGACATCAAATTTTCTTGGAAACAATAAAACACCAGACTACAAGAAAGTGGTAGAAAAACTCATCCAGACTTACAGAAATCTGGGTTGCAACATGTCTCTAAAAATTCATTTTCTACATTCGCATCTGGATTTTTTCCCACCAAACTGTGGAGCAGTGAGTGATGAACACGGAGAGCGCTTCCATCAAGACATTGCAGCTATGGAAAGAAGATATCAAGGTAAATGGAGCCCATCAATGCTTGCTGACTATTGCTGGACAGTTGTAAGAGATAGCCCTTTCCTCGAATACAAGAGAAAAGCCAAGAGAAGCAAAACCGACACAAACTGAAGACAAAACTAGTGAGAATCCTAAGTATTAAAATGATTCAACTTAGCTTATGGCTATAATTTTTCTTGGTAATCCTATGCAATATATTATGCCATTTAGGCTTTGTTATGTAGTCAATATCACTTGCTTTATATTTGTGGAAAGACATCTATCTATATAATTATTGTGCATTATGTAGTCATTACGCCTATAGTAGAAAACTTTCCGTTTACAGAAAAACTAGAGCCAATTGACAAATTTCATTGTTATATTTGAACTCAGAATGTGAAATTCATTAAGAAATGGATCCTTTTGTTTCCAAAACTGGCAAAAAATAAAAATTTGTTGAACAGTGTGGTATACCCCAAGGTTCAGTGTTGGGACCTTTATATTTATAAATGATATAGAGTTTGCAGACGACACCAGGTTATGTAGCAGAATAATGTCCTTACAGAATGTCTCCAGCTACAAGTCAACCTCGATGAACTGTTTAATTAGGAAACTATGTGACACATGATTGTTAACCTTTTGGCGCCCACCATACGCATGTGGCTTTAAACACTTCCAGCAGATCAAAAGACTTTCACCCTTCTCTTCTTCAAATCTGGTCTCAACTGCTGAGGTATCCACTTTGCACACACTTTCTTAAGTCTTCTACCATGTTCCATATGGCACTGTCTACATTCCAATTGTGCAGCAAACTCATGACTTGTGGATCATCTTTCCTCACAAATCAATTTGTCCATTCACTGACAATTTGGGGTTTATTTACAAAAGCTGTAAATAGTTCAAAATCAGACTCCCTTCTGCATAGAAACCAATCAGCTTCTAACCTCAGCTTGTTCAATGAAGCTTTGGCAATGAAACCTGGAAGCTGATTGGTTTCTATGCAGAAGGGAGTCTGATTTTGGACTCTCCAGCTTTAGTAAATAAACCCCTTTGTGTCAGTGACCACAGTTGATGGTCAGCCACTGCATGGTTTGTCTTTAACGCAGGTTTTCCTTTCTGTAAACTTCTTCATTCATCTGTGCACATTGCTCTTGTCAATGGTGTCATCTCCATAAACATTTTGTAGCTTTCTGTGGTTGTTGGACAGCCTGCCCCCCTAAAGAACTCAATTGCAGCATGTTGCTTCTCCTTTGAACCCATGATTTACCTGCAATGAAAAAGAAGCAGAGCTACTATACAGGAATAGTTACTCTACCAAAATTTTAAGGATATATATAAAGCTGGCTATAGATGGTTTGAATCTCGGCTGGTTCAGCAAGAACCAGCTAAGATTCGAACCATGTATTGCAGGCTGAATGTACCCAGGTTGATTGATTGGTCAACTTGGCTACAACCAGCCAGCCGGATTGTACATGTGATTATTGCTAGTGGCTGTTATAGCTGAATGTGTTCTCATGGCTCCCCATCCTCATGGCTCCCCAATCCACAGGAGCGACTCCCCTTATTGATGGGGGGAATTGAGCAATTTTCTTGTGGTTGCAGGAAAGAAAAATCACTCTGTCTATGGCCAGCTTAAGTTGATAAAAATGCCCACTTTTGCATTACATTCCGTATAGCCCTTGTAGTAAGGCTGGGTGACAATTTAGAATGTTTACAACCGTAAGCAGATAAAACATAATTACATAATTGCATTAGGTAGGTTAGCTAATTGGCTGAGTTTGCCATGTTGACATTTTATCTATTCATCTTGGAGCTAGTTTAATTTGACTCCACAAAAAGGAAGTAGGTGCCATTGTTAACAGGTTGTCAGAGTTTAAAAACTGAGAAAATGCTATCTGGTGAGGTTCAAAAGCTGGCAAGCATAGCAATTACTGTCAGTGATTAAATTAAAGTATGTTGCTTGAAGTAATGTAATCTTTTGCAGTTTTGGCTTATTAAAGGAATATGATAAACAGTGTTAAAATATTTTACAGTATGTTGTGATTTACCTCTAATGCTGTAAAAGCAATGAGAGTAAAGTAAGAGATTAGTGAACATTGTAAAAATACACTTTTCCAGGAATTTACATGATTCACCCCCTCAGTGTATTTCACAATTTAAAAAAAAAAATCAGAAAATCATAAAAATGTTCCTAATGTGGATGTTCAAACTGCTAAATTACAATTCAAAGAAAACAATGTCTCTTGTTGAGTTCCCACGCATCCTGCACTTTTTGATCACAATGCAGTTAAGAATGTGTCCAGTTGAAAATGATTATAGGGAAAATTGTGTTTACTTAAGGACAATGGAGTAAATTACTTTTGGTAATGGTGTAATTAAATCTGAGGCATGTAAAGAACTAAAGGATTAACAAAAGTTTTTTGTTTTGGGTTTTTTTTTTTGGTTTTGGCTTGCCACCATCAAAATAAAAAATGTGGAGCATTAAAAAAACAAAAAACAAAGCAACAGTACAAGCCAGGGAGATGGAAAAAGTCATGACATAAATGGAAAAAATGCTTATAAATATATGCATATTCAAATGTGTAAGTGATAAATACAAAAGGAAAAATCTATTTTGTTATGGGCTTTGCAGTGAATAATATTTTATCATACAATGGTATTATAGCTCATCATTTAACAGCATCAGTCTTACCTAGAGAAGCAAAGAAGTTTATATCTTCTTCAATAGATTTTTAAGCCCAACTCCAGGCTGCTTTTAAATATTCCCATGAGGTGCTCTACCCACACCACTCTCTCACTGCAGGAGTTAAATGCTCATTTGGCTGGGGAGGGGGAATAAATAAAAATACTTACCTTATTTGTTTCTTCTGAAGGTTTCCTCCTCTCTATGTGACTGGTCCCCGAAAGACGCTTCACTTTGATGCTCAACCATTTGCAATTCTCTGATGTCATCATATACAATACAGGTCCAGAAGCCCTTAATTCTGTAGGAGTATGGCGAGGGCCCATCCACAAATTGGAAAGGGAAACAGGAAAAAAAAACAGTATTTTTGCTTGCACATGATTTCATCTCATTCACTCATGCATTCAATTTCCTTGCAAAGTGAGCAGCCTATTTGCCATTAGTAAATCAACTCCTATGTTCCCACCCCAGACAGGATACTGTGTCTGTTCTCCTTTACAAAGTGAAGATGATCCTGCAGTAATGTGCTCTCATTCCTTCCATGTAAGGATTGTTCTTTGACAGGCAATGAGGAGGTTTTGTATCACTTCCTTCTCACCATATTTAAACCCTTGAACCGCACACAAGCACCCCCATTCACTTGAATGGTTTGGAATTGATGGGCATATGAGGGTATCATTTGTGCCACAGCTGCAAAGCATCACAGCTGGGACATGTGTACACCGTGGCTGCTGTCTCTTCAGCTTAAAAGGGGTATTTAAAATCATGACTCCACTGCAATGTTTTACCACCCCCCAACTTCACATATGAATGAGCCCTAATAGTGCAGCCAGTCACAGTTCTCCGATCACCACCACACCAGTCACAGTGACAGACCAGTGTAACTAGAATCTGTGTTCCTGATTGCCACCACACCAGACCAGAAAAGCAACAGTTTTCTTGATGTGTACGCCAGCAATAGTGGTCCATTGCCTGTTTGCTGACCATGTCTCAGCCTGCGCCTTAACTGATCTGTCTACATATCCTACTGACTATGTTCCTGCGAGACACCATTCCCAACCATCCCCTGCAGACAACCGCACTTCTGGAACCAAAGGGACTCTTTTATTTTTCCTTTCTTCAGCCTCCTGTACTTCCTGGCCAGTGAGCATGGCATTTCTGGGGAAGAAAATAAAAGTATATGGTCTGGGAAGCCCACCCAAATATTAAAAAAAGGAGGTGCCACCAAGACTATCAGGTGGGCTGTTGCCAAAACACATGCAATGCAAACCAAAAGAAGAAAATAGGCGTACACACCAATATGGCTACTACTCATAGAAATATTTATTGAATATGACATAAATATGATAAAAGAATTAGTGACCAAACCTCTCACCCCCCTGAACCAAGCAGATCCTCCCCAGGACAAACACCACCCCCAACCTATACCAACTGCCCCCACCACCTATACCCCACCTCCTAGGACAGGCCCAACCAACCTCCCCCAAAAATTAGATTTCCCACCAAAACCCCTAAAATCCCAGGAGGAGCTGAGAAACTCACCCACACCTAACTAATCTCCCCTGATGATACTCTCCTCTAATACTGCATGAGCCCTGCCCAATATGTAGAGACCGATCCAAGTGGTCCCCAAACTGGCCAGTCTCAAGGGTAAAGGTCTCAGAGGAACCCTAGAGCACCGACACCACTAGTATGAGCTCACTGCAGACCATGAAGCATATAGCACGTCCTAAAATGTTGGAACAGTCCAAAAATGATAAACCATCCAAGTGTAGGATACATATGAAGTCACTGTATACCTGGATTGTGCTGTAACCCTAGGGTCTCAGATGGATGGATGGGCTGCGATAACCAACAAATATATACAGACTGTTATACGGGATGAGTAGTTAATGGATCACAAACACTGCTGATTATGTAGATTATTCACAGTTCCAGGCTGGTGGTATAACAGCAGAAATAGTGCAGTCTGCGGTATACAGGTGAAACTCAAAAAATTAGAATATTGTGCAAAAGTTCATTTATTTCAGTAATGCAACTTAAAAGGTGAAACTAATATAAGAGATGGACTCATTACATGCAAAGCAAGATAGTTCAAGCCGTGATTTGTCATAATTGTGATAATTTTGGCTTACAGCTCATGAAAACCCCAAATCCACAATCTCCGAAAATTAGAATATTGTGAAAAGGTGCAATATTCTTGGCTCAAAGTGTCCCACTCTAATCAGCTAATTAAGTCATAACACCTGCAAAGGGTTCCTGAGCCTTTAAATGGTCTCTCAGTCTGGTTCAGTAGGAATCACAATCATGGGAAAGACTGCTGACCTGACAATTGTGCAGAAAACCATCATTGACACCCTCCGTAAGGAGGGAAAGCCTCAAAAGGTAATTGCCAAAAAAGTTGGATGTTCCCAAAGTGCTGTATCAAAGCACATTAATAGAAAGTTATGTGGAAGGGAAAAGTGTGGAAGGAAAAGGTGCACAAGCAGCAGGGATGACCGCAGCCTGGAGAGGATTGTCAGGAAAAGGCCATTCAAAAGTGTTGGGGACTTTCACAAGGAGTGGACTGAGGCTGGAGTCAGTGCATCAAGAGCCACCACACACAGACGGATCCTGGACATGGGCATCAAATGTCGTATTCCTCTTGTCAAGCCACTCCCGAACAACAAACAACGTCAGAAGCGTCTTACCGGGGCTAAAGAAAAACAGACCTGGTCTGTTGCTCAGTGGTCCAAAGTCCTCTTTTCTGATGAGAGCAACTTTTGCATCTCAATTGGAAACCAAGGACCCAGAGTATGGAGGAAGAATGGAGAGGCACACACTGCAAGATGCTTGAAGTCCAGTGTGAAGTTTCCACAGTCTGTGTTGATTTGGGGAGCCATGTCATCTGCTGGTGTTTGTCCACTGTGCTTCATTAAGTCCAGGGTCAACGCAGTCGTCTACCAGGAGATTTTGGAGCACTTCATACTTCCTTCCGCAGACGAGCTTTATGGAGATGCTGACTTAATTTTCCAGCAGGACTTGGCACTTGCCCACACTGCCAAAAGCACTAAAACCTAGTTCAATGACCGTGGGATTACTGTGCTTGATTGGCCAGCAAACTTGCCTGACCTGAACCCCATAGAAAATCTATGGGGCATTGCCAAGAGAAAGATGAGAGACATGAGACCGAACAATGCAGAAGAGCTGAAGGCCGCTACTGAAGCATCCTGGTCTTCCATAACACCTCAGCAGTGCCACAGGCTGATAGCTTCCATGCCATGCCGCATTGAGGCAGTAATTGCTGCAAAAGGGACCCAAACCAAGTAGTGAGTACATATGCATTCTTATACTTTTCCGAGGTCCAATATTGTTCTGGATTTGGGGTTTTCATGAGCTGTAAGCCATAATCATCACAATTATGACAAATCATGGCTTGAACTATCTTACTTTGCATGTAATGAGTCTATCTCATATATTAGTTTCACCTTTTAAGTTGCATTACTGAAATAAATGAACTTTTGCATGATATTCTAATTTTTCGAGTTTCACCTGTATCTATGAAGAGAAAAATGGCCAGCAGTGTTATTCCTGATTGCCGCTAAGCTGAGTATGTATGGTATAGCAAGCGGAGCTATATTCAGCTACTAAACCGGTGTCGGTACCTAAAAAGCAACTTCAGAATGTATCTCCAGTCCAGCCTGTATGGATGATTGATGCAGCTGATATGACCTAGAGAGCTGCATAGGGTCACCTGTACTCACTGTCCACAGTCCATGATCAGGTATCCAGCCACTCAACCGCTGCTGTATCCCAGTAGCCAGCTATTAAGATGGAAAGAGAAACTCAAGCAATCCATAATACATTCCACTACACTAAGCTATATTCTCTGACCACTCATACAGAGATGACCATTACAGTACATTGTTTTTGTTACAATTGGTTCATTTGCGTGATACACAACCAGGGGCGGACTGACAACTCATGGGGCCCCCGGGCAATAGGGGATCATTGGGCCCCTGTGTCCTTGCCCAAACTCAAAAAAGCCTATGAAAAAGGTACCAGGGGCATCTCATGGGGCCCCCTACTGATCCCGGGCCCTCGGGCAGTGCCCGAGTTTCCAAATGGTCAGGCCGCCCCTGTACACAACACACAGTGTAGGGTACATATTTAGTCCAAACACTGAAAAAGTCTCATATATACGGAAGAGTAGCAGAATGTGTTTATATTGTAATTATAAGTCTGCCCATGCTGTGTTTGAAATATCTTATTAAATTGACAATTTTGCATTAAATAATAATTTTTTTATTTTTCGTTTCACATTTGCCAAAAACTTGTGACAAAAAAATTAAGTCTTAAAAAGACTCACCATGCCTTTTAAAAAATACATTGGTGTGTTTACTCTCCAAAATGTGTTCATTTTGTGGGTATTTCCACTGTCCTAGAGCTCCAGGGCCTCCAAAAATGTGATAGGAAGTCAGCAAATTAGATACATAATTTATGCCCCTAGAAAGCCTGAAGGTTCTCCATGGATTTTGGGCATCTCTATGTGGTTAGGCTGTGAAAAAGTCTCACACATGTGGTATCACTATACTTGGAAGGAGTAGCAGAATGTTTTGGGGTTTAACTCCTAGTATGCTAGTGTGTTAGAAATATCTTATTAATTGACAACTTTGAGTGAAAAAAATTATTTTCATTTTAATTTTACATTTACAAAAACCTCTGTCAAAAAATTTAAGTCTTCAAAAGACTCAACGACCCTCTTAGAAAATACCGTGGGGTGTTTGCTTTCCAAAATGTGGTAATTTTTTTGGTGTTTCAACTATCCTGGATCTCCAGGGCCTCTAAAAAAGTGATAGGTTGGCAGGAAATTAGATGCATAATTTATGCCCCTGAAATACTTGAAGGTGCTCCTTGGATTTTGGGCCCCCTTTTGTGGTTCGTCTGTGAAATAGTCTCATGCATGTGGTATTGCCATACTCAGGAGGAGTAGCAGAATGTGCTTCGGGGTGTAATTCTAAGTATGTCTATGATGTATGTTAGAATTATCTTAATTGACAACTTTAATACTTTTTCTTTTTTCTGCATTTTCCAAAAACTTTTGGCAAAAAATTACATTTTCAAAAGACTCACTATGGCTTTCAGAAGATACTCTTGAGTATTTGCCTTCCAAAATTGGGTAATTTTGTGGGTGTTTCCACTGTTCTGGTATTCCAGGGCCAAACCAAACGTGATAGGTAGTCAGGAAATTAAAACTAGTGTATTTTATGCCCTTGGAACACCTGAAGGTATTACATGGATTTAGGCCAGTCTATTCATCTAAGCTGTGAAAAGGTCTCACTCATGTGGTATCCCCGTACTTTGATGGTGGAACAGAATGTGTTCTAATTTCTTCATTTTGCAAAAAATTATGACAAAAAAATAACGTCAAAAAACTCACCATGCCTCATAGTAAATACTTTGAACTGTCTACTTTTCAATAAGCGGTCATTTTAGAGGGGATTTGTACTGACCTGGCATTTTAGGGCCTCAGGAAATAAGAGAGAGTCGGTATATCAGGACTGATCAATTTTCAAATATATATTTCAAATATATATACCGTAATTTGTAGGTTCTATAACATTCACACTACATAATTACAAAATAATATACACTGAATTTTAATTTTTACCAAATAAATGTAGCAGAATGAGTAGTGGGCAAAATATATGAAGAAAGATCACGTCTTTGCAAAATTTATTAATAGTAACTAACAAAACTTTTTTTTTAATTTTCAGTATTGTTTCATTTATATAGCAAAACATTAAACACTCAGTGGTAATTAAATAACACAAAATGAAAGCTCTATCTGTCTGAAAAAAAAAATGATAAAAATTTAATTTGGGTACAGTTTTGCATGACTGAGTAATTGTCATTCAAAATGTGCTGAAATCTGAAAAATAGCCTGGGCAGGAAGGGTGTGAAAGTGTCCAGCCTTGAGGTGGTTAAAGTGTTTTGTTTTTTTTTTCACTTATTTTGGATCACAAATGTTATAGCGATTTAATAGATGTAAATATTTTGAGCTGAGAATTTCCAAGGTTTTTTTTATGCATACAGTATATATTAACATTTTGATTTCATCACTATACTGTAAAGAGTGGAGCTCAACACTTTTTATTATATAAAGTGGTAGTAAAGCCTAACTCTGACTTTTCTTAAAAATGTTCCCTCCCACCTCCTACTTTCTACCCTGCATACCTTGTATACTTACCATTTTTTAAATCCGCTCCAGTCTGGTCACATTATTCAGTAACTCTGGCTCCTCTGTGTAATGGAGCACTTGACAACGCCTGTGAGATCCTGGTGCCTTGATGTCACCCATAGGCTCCCATGGCCCAGCTGTTGTCGACACTCCTTTGTCTCCCCTGCAGAAACTGCTCACTGATACAGGGGAGCTGCTGGATCATGTAACCAGACCAGAGCAAATGAAAAAAAGGTAAATACACAGAACTTATATTACACTGGGAAAGAAAATTTTTAAGTTAGAGTAAGGCTTTTCTTCCATTTTAAGTCAGAAAAATACATAAAATATTTTTAATTGGGACTTTTGCAACCCAGTCCTTGCCCTGCTGTTAATCATGTTAACATTTTTCCTGACAATATGAGAGAGACAACTATACCCATAGTGAAAGCTCCCTAGTGACAAACTTGGTCACAGAACACAACTTGTTAGGAGCTGCTGCGGCGTGGGGCGCGGCACAGGCACAGTGTGCTGACTCGCACTGGTGTGCGGGCACTAGAATTTGGCCGGCTGCGGCGGAGACGCAACTCGCGCATGCGCGCTCGGGACCGCGGGTGCACGCCTGGCACCAATGACAGCACAGGGCGTGGTATTTAAATCCACTCTGCGCTGACACTGGCTGCCGTTTGGTCTATCCTGTGTTCCTGCTCCTGTATCCTTTGCTATTTGAGCGTTGCTGACCCGGATTGTTCCTGACCATGCTGTATTCTCCTGCTCTGACCCCTGGCTTGCCTGACCTCTCTCTTGGATGCCCCTCATTGGATCTGACCTTCTGTTACTGACTCGGCGTGTGACCCAACCATTCTCTGCCTGCTGCCTTGTACGGCGCTGCCCTCACAGTTACCGACTCGGCCTGTCTGACCACACTTCTGCTCAGCCATCCATCCACCCGTCCTGCTCGGGCCCATCCACCCCTTCACATCAGGCTCTCATCCTGCAGATACCTCTGGCGGATCCCTCTACCATGGGTGGGTGTACTCAGGGGCCGCGACCTGGTCTCTGTCTGCTCCAAGTCCATCCCCACCATCAGGGGCCCTGGTGAACAAGCAGACTGGGACTTAGACTCCCCCCTCTGGGGAATCCTATTCCGTGGATTGCTAGAGGTACCGCCAGGTGGTTCATTACACAACCATAAATGAGATCTCAGTTGTCTAGGCCTGAAAACGCACGCTTTCAGTGTTTTCTTGTTGTGATGGATGGTGAAATTGCTATGATTCACTAGTAGAGGTAATTGGGCATCTGCAGAGAGTATCACTAATGGGGCTGTTTGTTATTTTTACTTTTGATTTTAGGCCACAAGATCATTTCATTTGTCAGGTACAATCTCCTAGTTAACAATAATCCCACTATAATAATTTAAAAAACGGTCTAACATAATTATTCTGTTATGTAAAAGATGAAGAAAATAAGTTAAACTTTAGATTTCAGCACTTAATTTACCTTAAGAAAATACTTTTCTTTTTAGTGTTGCATGAAGTGGACAGTGATTAGAATATCTGTCAGGTTTTTTTTTGCTGTCTATGCCTCCGTTAGGAAGATTCATCCTCTCTACATGTCCTGTTTTCCATTATCACCAAAAGTAAAGGAAGTCACAAATATTGGGTTGTCACCAGAACAGGAATAGAGGGGAAATCTTCCAATGGGGACACTGGTTCTGGTGATTCTGGGGACAACCAGGCATTCCCTCAATTTGGAAAAAAAATCCTCTCTCTTCCTGTTTTGACTATGGAACAGGAAGAAGGATCTCCATAATAGACCACATATCGCAAAAACAAAATTGTTACGGCCTTTGAAAGCCTGAAGGTGGTCATTGTTTTTCTGCCCCGGTATGTGGATAGGCTCCCAAAACGTCTCACACTTGTGGTATCCCCATACTCAGGAGAAGTAGCAAAATGTGTTTTGAGGAGTAATTCTACATATACCCATTGCATGTGTGAGAAATATCTCATTAAATGACAGCTAAAATAAAAAATAGGTTTTTTTTACTTTCCAAAAAATTAAATGCCTCTCAGCAAATACCCTGTGAGTGTCTACTTTCCAAAAAGGGGTTATTTGGGAGGGAGGTACTTGTACTATCCTGGCATTTCAGGGCCTCCAAAACTGGAATTGAAGTGAGGGAATTACTCCCTTTAAAAGCCTGAAGGTGGTCATTGGTTTTCGAACCTTTGGTTTTTGGTAATTAGAAATGTCTCATTAACGTGACTACTGTGTAAAAAAAAAAAAATTTCATTTTAAAAAAACTTGTGGCAAAAAATAAAATCTTCCATGAATGCAATGTGCTCACAGTAAATACCTTAAGGGGTCTGAATTTGAAAAAGGGGTCACTGGGGGGTTACTTGTACTACCCTTCACCCTATACTTTAGGGCCACCAAAACTGGGATAGGTAGTGAGGAAGAAACATAAGAAAAATTACGGCCTTTGAAAGCCTGAAGGTTATCATTGGTTTTTGACCCCCTTACGCAGCTAGGCCACCAAAAAGTCTCACACATGTGGTATCCCCATGCTCAGTAGAAGTAGAAAAATGTGTTTTGTGGTGTAATTCCACATATACCCATGGCATTTGTGAGAAATATCTCATTAAGGTGACAACTTGTGTAAAAGGAAATGTAATTTTCCAAAAACTTGTGACAAAAAATAAAAACTTCCAGGCACTCAACGTGCCTCTCAGAAAATACCTTGGGGTGCAAAAAAAGGGTTATTTGGGGTGTATTTGTACTGCCCTAGCATTTTAACACCTCAAGAAATGTGATAGCCAGTTAGAAAGTGTAAATTCCAGTATACTGTATACACCATAGTTTGTAGACACTACAACTTTCACATAAATTAATATACACTTATTGGGATTTTCTTTACCAAAGACATGTATCAGAATACTTTTTTGGCCTAAACTGATGAAGAAAATAGATTTTATTGGATATTTTGTAAACCAGAAAGTAAAAAACCTTGTTTTTTTTTCAAATTTTTTGGTGTTTTTTTATTTTATATTATAAAAAATAAAAAATTCTGTGGTGATTAAATACCATTGAAAGAAAGCTCTATTTGTGAAAAAAATGCTAAAAATCCATTTTGGGTACAGTGTTGCATAACTGAGCAATTGGTAATTAAAGTAGCACAGCACTAAATAGCAAAAAATGGTCTGGTAATGATGGAGTAAAACCTTCTGGAGTGGTTAAAGTGTGTCTACTGTCCAAATGTAAAATCATATATTTTTTGTAATATTGTATTTCAATTATTTATAGCCTATTACTATTAACCTGAACTATCTTGAGGTTTGTAAACGTACTTTGTGGCGTTCCCCATAAATGTATTTCTTTGAATTCTGTGACACATATTCACTATGACCTGTGAGTAGACAATGCTGTGTCACACAATTCACAGAGCTTGCTCTCAGTGGTGCTGAGAGGAGGAGTTTAATGAGGTGGTGTCAGTGCAGTAATTATTGCTTGGAGGCAGCAAAGTACCATGGGATTTGTAGTCCATAGAAATTGAAAGCAAACAGCAGAAGAGAAGCTGCAAAGCATGCAGGGAACCTAGGAAGTTGTTGACCAACAGACGGAGAGGGCCAGCAGACAGGTAACACTCACAGCATGAAAGGAAATTTTTCAAGTGAGCTTATAATGGATTGCCAAATATAACTCTTGCTTGTATTGCTATTGCAATGCTGATGTTATAAAATGAAAGTGTGTTCTGTGACCATAGATTTCCTTTAGGATCATACACTTCATGTCGTAAAAACATATGGACAGCTGTTCTCTACAGGTATTAAAGAATACATTTTTACACAATAAATATGTACAACCACTAACCACATCAGCTAACATGCCTCAAAATGCATTTAAACAATTTCAAGTTATGCCCAGACCACTGTAGCTATAATTTGCAGACAGTGCCTGCTTCTTTCGGGATTTAGGAGTTAGGTAATTCCATATAGTCGTCACGTTCATGGGAAACCACAATTAGTAAATTGAGCATAAAATCCATGCTTAGAGATTTCAACCAGTCAGCCAAAGTCTGAGACATGAATGTGAAAGCAAGCATGGGTTTAATAGCAAGACCCAGTGTAAAGAGACCAAAATACGTACGGTCAACTATGGGAGATGCAGACAATTTTTTTACCTCTGTAAAAGAAACCTCTTAATGCAAGGAATTGTTTGTCTACATTTTTCTTTGTTGATGAGGAAACACTTTGGTGGAACAAGAGTTTAGGTCTATGAAAACCAAGTCCAAATATCCTGTTAGGGGGAGGAAAATTCCAAATTTAGGGTGAAACAAAAGTACCTCAATTAGAAAAGACACAGTTCCCTACAGTTTGGGTGAGATAACTGCTGACTTAAATTTGGCTGGTGGAATCTCTTCTTTATTATTATTATACAGGATTTATATAGTGGCAACAGTTTGCTCAGTACTTTACAATATAACGGGAGACAATACAGCAACAATACAGTTCAATACAAGAGGGATAGGAGGGCCCTGCTCCTTGGAGCTTACAATTTAGGAGGGAGAGGCTAGTGGTACAAAAGGTAATAACTGTGAGGGATGGACTGGTAGAAGGAGTAGAAGATTCCATTATTAGCTGAGGGCAGGATAGGCTTTCCTGAAGAGATAGGTTTTCAGAGATCGCCTAAAAGTGGGCAGAGTAGGCAATAGTCTGATAAATTGGGGTAGAGAGTTCCAGAGGATGGGGGAAGCTCTTGAGAAGTCCTGGAGATGAGCATGGGAGGAGGAAACAAGGCAGCTAGAGAGCAGGAGGTCGTGTGGGGAGCAGAGAGGACCGTTTGGGTGATATTTGGAGATAAGATTGGTGATGAAATTTGGGGCAGAGTTATAAATGGCCTTATATGTTATTGTTAATGTTTTGAATTTTATCCATTGGGCAATGGGAAGCTAGTGGAGGGATTGGCAGAGAGGGGTGGCAGATACAGAACAGTTAGTAAGGTGGATGAGTCTGGCAGCAGCATTCATGATAGACTGAAGAGGGGATAGCCTGCAATGAGGTAGGCCAATGAGGAGGGAGTTACAATAGTCAAGGCGAGAGATAACCAGGGAGTGAATAAGTTGCTTAGTAGTTTCCGAGGTTAAGAACGGGCGTATCTTGGAGATGTTGCGGAGGTGAAGTCTACAAGATTTGGACAGTTATTGGATTTGGGGCTGAGAGGACAAATGGGAGTCTAGGATTATACCTAGCACCCTGGAATGAGGGGAGGAACTGATAGTGTTATTGATCTTGATGGAGAAGTCAGGGGAGAGGGCACGGGCTGGAGGGAATACTAAGAGCTCAGTTTTGGAAAGATTGAGTTTGAGGAAGTGGAGTGACATCCATGCCGATATGTCACTAGGTTAGTAATGCGAGCAGAGACTGAAGGGGTGAGGTGAGGAGTAGAAAGATAGATTTGTGTGTCATCAGCATAGAGATGGTACTTATAGCCATGGGAGTTTATCAAGTGACCAAGGGAGGAGGTGTAGATGGAGAAGAGTAGGGGTCCAAGGACAGAACCTTGAGGGACCCCAACAGAAAGAGGGAGTGGAGAGGAGGAGCCAGAGTTATAGGTAGGGCTGAAGGAGCGCTGCAATAGGTAGGAGGAGAACCAGGAGAGAGCAAAGTCTCGGAGGCCAAGGGAGTGGAGTTTTTTGAGGAGGGGATGGTCAACAGTATCAAAAGCCGCAGAGAGGTCAAGTAGTAAGAGTATGGAGTAGTGGCCATTGGTTTTAGCAGTTAGTAGATCATTAGTGAGTTTTAGTAGGGCAGTTTCAGTGGAGTGGAGTGAGCGAAAGCCAGACTGTAAAGGGTCAAGAAGGTTGTTGTCAGTGAGGTAGGAGCTCAGGCAAATGTAGACTAAGCGTTCTAAGAGTTTAGAGGTAAACAGGAGCAGGGAGATGGGTCTTAAGTTGTTCAGGTTGGGGGGTCCAGGGATGGCTTTTTAAGTATGGGAGTGATGTGTGCATGCTTTAGAGGGGAGGGGAAGGCACTGTTAGAGAGAGAGAGGAAGGCACTGTTAGAGAGGGAGAGATTGAAAATGTGACTGAGGGAGCATAGGATGAAAGAAGAGGGTGACCGTAGTAGTTGTGAAGGGACAGGTTCCAGGGGCCAGGTAATGAGACGGGCTTCTGAGAAAACCTTAGTGACCTCTTCGGTAGTAGTAAGGTCAAAATAGGAAAGTGTTGACGGAGGTTTAATATAAGGTATGCTAAGTGGGATGGATGTCTGTGTAGCTGAGATGCCCCCTACGAATTGCATCAATCTTGTTTTTGAAATGATTTGCAATCTCGTAAGCAGTGAGTGAGGTGTTGGGTGGAGGTGGAGAAAGTAGAGAGTTAAAAGTCGAGAAGAGACGACGAGGAGAGGATGATAAGCTATTGATGACAGTGACAAAGTAGGCTTGTTTGGCAGCATGAAGGGAGGAATTGTATGTTAAGAAAGCAGATTTACATAGGGTGAAAGCTTGGTGAGATTTGGTTTTATGCCACAATCGCTCCAGTGCACGACTATGTCGTTTAAGATTTCTGGTGTTGTCAGTCTGCCAAGGTTGTAATGGTCAGGGCCTGATACTTTGTGCTGTTAGAGGAGCAAGTGAGTCTAGTGTGGATGAAAACAAACTGTTGTAGACAGCAGTGGCCAGGTCAGGGCAGGACAGGGGAGAGATTCTGTCATAGAGGCGGTCAGTTGCAGAGTGGAAAGGAGCAGGGTTCAAGTTGTGAAGGTTTCTGCAGGTAATTGTTTGCTGCTTGGAGGGATAGGTGTTTGAAGATAAGGACACTGTGAAGGTGATGAGATTATTATCAGAGAGAGGAAAGGGGGTGTTTGTGAGGTTGTAGGGAGTGCGACAATGGAAGAAAACAAGGTCTAATGTATTCCCATCAGAGTGAGTGGAGGACTGTGTCCATTGCGCTAAGGCAAAAGATGAGGTTAAGTTGAAGAGTTGGGATATAGCTGGGTTGTTGACATTAATGGGGATGTTAAAATCTCCAAGAATGATAGTGGGTAGTTCAGAGGAGAGAAAGTAGGGTAGCCAGGCGGAGAAATCATCAAGAAAGCGGGACACGGGTCCAGGAGGCCAATAGATCACTGCAATCCTCAGAAAAATGGGAGAAAACAGGCAAATGCAGTGAGTCTCGAAAGATAGGATAGAAGGATAGAGAGGTAGGGTCATGGAGGACTTGAAAGGTGCTCAGTGGGGATAGCAGCAAACCAACCCCACCTCCTTTCTGACCACTGGGTCTGGATGAGTGGGTCCAGAGAAGGCCTCCATAGGAAAGTGCTGCAGGAGAAGAATCTGTTGCTTGAAGCCAGGTTTCTGTAATTGCTAGTAGGTTAAGGGAGCGGGAGACAAAAAGGTCATGGACAGAGGTGAGCTTATTACAGACAGAGTGGGCATTCCAGAGTGCACATGAATAAGGGAGGGTGATATTAAATTGAGCGGATTGCGGCTATTCCCAGAGGAAAGAGGGTGCTTGGTGTGGGGGTGAAATAGTGGAGGACCAGGGTTTGGGGAGATATCCCCAGAGGTTAGGAGAAGAAGGAGGGTGAGGAAAGTAAGATGGGAGCGGGATGTATAAGAGTGTACATGCCTTCCAGTCCTGGTGTTTGGGTCAGCAGGTGAATAAAGTATCAGCAGGAGGTGATGAGAGCAGTAGTAGGGAGATGGTAGCAGTGAGGGTGAGATGTATAAGCTTTGAGGTGGAGCAGAGGGGTAAAGAGATGAGATTTTGGGAACACAGGATAGTAATATGAAAAGGAGGAGTAGAGATGGCATATTAAAAGGTACATGGAGTGGGATTCAGACTTGTAGGAAATGTTTCCCAGGGTATTTGCTTGCAGTCCATCCAGCGTGCAGTAGAGTTCTTTGTTGTTGTTGTATCTTTCTGCTGCTTGAGTTATCCTGTTTCAGTTAAACTGCTGTGTTCAACTGCATCTTCACACTCCAGCATAAACCACACTCACACTGAGAACTGCACTCCACCTGTGACTGTGCGTAGCTGAAGTTACAGTTTAGAGTGGAGATGGGAGCAGCAATTTACCCAAAGAGAGCAGAAATCTATGCATTGCTGAAGTTACAGTTTAGAGTGGAGATGAGAGCAGATGAGAGCATCAATTTACCTGTGAAAAAGCAGAGAAGCCATGATTAGGGTGCTGTGTTCAACTGCATCTTCACACTCCAGCATAAACCACCAAATAACACAAGGACTCACCATCTCACAAAGAGTTCTGCTAAAGAATCAGAGGTATTAGGCATCTTTGCATCAGATTTTGCTAAACAAGGTGGTGGTGGGGATTTGAAACCCCTGCAATCAGGAAAGGGGAGTATCAGAAATGGTCTAACATCTCAGGTGAACCCAACTGGGATCTGTGACAGTTGCAGAGGGTGAAAACCTGCTCTGCTCTAAACTCGACCTTGCACTTGCAAATTAGGTCTATATTAGATGAGTCGCTTGCAGCTACAGTACATGTGACTGGTGCAAAACGTGTTGCTACCAAGAAGTTAGTGATTCTAAAAGCTTATTTTTTTTAAGAAAAAATTACAAACATGTCTATACTTACTTGCTGTGTGCAGTGGTTTTGCACAGAGCAACCTGGATCCTACTCTTCTCGGGTCCTCTGCAGGCTCTCCTAGTCTCTCCCTCCTGTCGGGTGCCCCCACAGCAAACAGCTTGCTATGGGGCACCCGTTGCTCCGTGTGTCCATTCACACATGGAGCCGTGGCTCGGCCCTGCCCCCTCTCTCTTCTCATTGGCTCACTGGCTATGAATGACAGCAGTGGGATCTAATGGCTCCTGCTTCTGTCTCAGCCAATGAGAAGAGTAAGTCCTGAGATAGCTGAGTCTCCAGTGCACATTGCTGGCTTGAGAGGGGGCTTAGGTGAGTATTAGGGGGGGCTGGGGGTGATGCTGCACACAGAAGGTTTTTTAGCTTCATGCATTGAATGCATGAAGGTAAAAAACCTTGAGCTTTTAAAACCACTTTAACCTCTTGCCGACCGCGCATAGCCGAATGACGGCTTCACCGCGGCCGGCCAGTTCTGAGTGGACGTCATATGATGTCCTCCCAGAACACGCTCTCCTGCGCGCCCCAGGGGGCGCGCACCCGGCGATCTCCGTGATCGCTGTGTCCTACGGACACAGCTGATCACGTGATGTGGTGAAAGGCCGATCCCACCGGCCTTTTACCACGTGATCAGCGGTGTCCAATGACACGCTGATCACAGGGAAATGCAAGTGCCGGTTCTCGGCTGCACTTTCCTCACGCTGTCAGATCGTGAGGAAAGTACTGCCGAGAACCGGCAGTTGTCAGAGCGGGGATCGGCACCGATCATCAGGGCACTGATGATCAGTGCCCTGATGATCGGTGCCCAGCAGTGACACCCGCAAGTTCCGCCCAGCAGTGCGCCCACTAGCCCCGCCCACCTGTTCCCAGCAGTGCCCCCACCTGTGCCCAGCAGTGCCCCCACCTGTGCCCAGCAGTGCACCCACCTGTACCACTCTGCAGTGCCACCTACCTGTGCCCAGAAGTGCCACCTACATGTGCCCAGCAGTGCCACCCACCTGTGCCCACCCACCTGTGCCCACCAGTGCCACCCACCTGTGCCCACCAGTGCCACCCACCTGTGCCCACCCACCAGTGCTGCCCACCAGTGCCACCCACCAGTGCAGCCCAGCAGTGCTGCCAGTCAGTGCCACCAGTCAGTGCCCAGGGGTTGTGCCAGTCAGTGCCGCCAGTCAGTGCCCAGAAGTGATGCCAGTCAGTGTCGTCTATCAGTACCCATCATCAGTGTCGTCTATCAGTGCCGCCTATCAGTGCTGCATATCAGTGCCGCCTATCCGTGACCCCTAATTAGTGCTGTCTATCAGTGCCGCCTATCCGTGCCACCTCATTAGTACTGCCTATCAGTGCCCTTTAGTGCTGCCTATCAGTGCCCATCAGTGCCGCCTATCAGTGCCCATCAGTGCCGCCTCATCAACGCAAATCAGTGAAGGAGAAAAAATACCTGTTTGAAAAATTTTATAAAAGAAACAAATAAACTTTTTTTTTTTTTTCAAATTTTTTGCACTTTTTTTAATTTATAGCGCAAAAAGTAAAGCGCCCAGTGGCAATTAAATACCACCAAAAGAAATCTCTATTTGTGAGAAAAAAATGATCAAAATTTCATATGGGTACAATGTTGCATGACCGCGCAATTGTCAATCAAAGTGCGGCAGCGCTGAAAGCTGAAAATTGGCCTGGTAAGGAAGGGGGTATAAGTGCCTGGTAGGCAAGTGGTTAAAAAAGGCTACCCAACCGTGCCCTATGAATACTCCATATAAGTCAATTGTTTGACACAGAATGTCAGTTCTTTGATGATTATTTAAGATTCCTCATTGAGGCTCTCTTCTTGTCTGAAAGGTACAATGCATATGTTAGGTATATTAGATGATATTCAAGTCTTGCCAGATACCATACTGGCATCTATAGACTTTGAGGCTTTATACTCTAACATTCCATATATAGATGGTCTCAGGGTTGTAGAAAGTTTTCTTAATGAGAGAGGGATTGAAAAATGTGGTTATAATCTATTCATCTTGGATGCTGTGCGATTCATTCTAACTCATAATATGTTTGTTTTTGACGATTCCCACTACCTCAAGGTGCAGGCGGTTGCGAAGGGGACCAAGTGTGCCCCATCGTATGCCAACCTGTACCTGCGGGGGTGGGAGCATCCTCTTTTTTCTTCTGACGCTATGTTGTCACACCTCCACCACGTGAATATGTGGCAGAGGTATATTGATGACATATTAATTTTATGGTCTGGCCCATGTGTGCTTTTGAAGGAATTCATAGAGGAGTTGAACAAGAATACATTCAATTTGCAATTCACTTTTTCTTTTGACATACATCAGACCTCTTTTTTGAACTTAACATTTTACAAGGGCCCTAATAATGTTCTAGCTACTACCTTATATCCTAAACCTACAGCAACAAATGCAATTCTGCACGCACATAGCAGTCATCCATGACATGTTAGCCAGGGAATTCCCATGGGCCAATACTGTAGGATTCGTAGAAACAGAACATGAGGTATTTGAACAAGAAGCAATGGATTTATGCCACCACTTCCTTAGAAGGGGATTCAGATGGAAAACTTTAAAATGTGCATATCATAAAGCTAAAAATTGTCCACAGGATCTGTTACTATTTCATGGAGAAAAAGTGGTTGTCCTGAACAAAGCTAGATTCATCACCAGATTTAGTGTATAATCTGAACAAATACTCAAAGTATTTAAAAAAACATTGGCATGCTGAGGGAATTTATTGACCCACGTCCCAGTTTAACATACAGATGCAATCAATCTTTCAAATATATGGTGACATCTAGTCACTATACAGCTGGCAGCAAGACAGACCCTTGTAGCAGACTCTCTTTGGGTACATTTCCATATGGGGACTGTGTATGTTGCAAACATATAGATAAATCTTCCGAGACTTTGCCAAACGGAAAGAAAATGTATTCCTCTGCATTTTGTATCTTGCCAAATGGTGGGTATTGTTTATATTATGAAATGCTCATGCCAAGCCTTTTACACAGGCAAAACAAAATGGAGGTTCTGGGAATGCATATGAGATCATGTAAGTTGTACTAAAGGGGGCAACCTAGAGAGTCCAATGGCCTGTCATTTTGCTCTATGCCATGATTATACATTTGAAGGCCTAAATTCCTTTGCATTGGAACAGATCCACTCTCACCCAACTGGTGTAAGAAACCAGGTTTGAATGACAAACTTAGCTTTGCCCCTTTTTTAGGTGACTAATTTTATACACATGATCTGCTAGCCTGCAAATATATGGTATTCAATACAAACCTCCCTGTTGGCCATATTCTTGTGAAACTCTGCTATTTGGTTACTATTTGGATATTCTTTAACATCTGTTTATTTTTCTGTAGTGGTATTTACCATATTTCCATTTGGGTTGAGGTTTGTATCCATAGGTAGGGGTGAGTTATATAACTTTGAATATATATATATATATACAGTTGCAAGAAAAAGTATGTGAACCCCTTGGGGTTACGTGGAGTTTTGCATGAATTTGGCATAAAATGTGCTCTGAACGTCAGCTAAGTCACAACAATAGAAGAACACAGTCTGCTGAACATAATACTACACAAACATTAGATGTTGCCATGATTTAATTGCACATAACATGTAAACATTCACAGTGCAGGGAGGAAAAAGTATGTGAACCTTTGGACTTAAGAACTGGTTGACCCTCCTTTGGCAGCAATAATCTCAACCAAACGTTTCCTGTAGTTGCAGATCAGACCTGCACAACGATCTGGAGTAATTCTGGACCACTCCTCTTCACAAAACTGTTTCAGTGTAGCAATATTCTTGGGATGTCTGGTGTGAATCGCTCTCTTAAGGTCATGCCACAGCATTTCAATCAGGTTGAGGTCAGGACTCTGACTGGGCCACTCCAGAAGGCGTATTCTGTGCTGTTGCAGCCATTGTTTTGTTGAATTACTTGTATGCTTTGGGTCATTGTCCTGTTGCATCACCCATCCTCTGCGGAGCTTCAGTTGGCGGACAGACGGTCGTACGTTTTCCTGCAAAATGTCTTGATAAACTCTGGAATTCATTTTCCCATCAATGACAACAATCCATCCAGGCCCTGAGGCAGCAAAGCAGCCCCAAACCATGATGCTCCCTCCACCATGTTTTACAGTGGGGATGAGGTTTTGATGTTGGTGTGCTGTGCCTTTTTTTCTCCACACATTGTGTTGTGTGTTCTTCCCAAACAACTCAATCTTGGTTTCATCTGTCCACAGTATATTTTGCCAGTAGTGCTGTGGAACATCCAGGTGCTCTTTTGCAAACTTCAAACGTGCTGCAATATTCTTTTTGTACAGCAATGGCTTCCTCCGTGGTGTCCTCCCATGTACTTCATTCCTGTTTAATGTTTTCCTTATTGTAGATGTGTCAACAAAAATGTTAGCATGTGCCAGAGATTTCTGTAGGTCTTTAGCTGACATTCTGGGATTCTTCTTTACCTCATGCAGCATTCTGCGCTGTGCTCTTGCAGTCATTTTTACAGGACAACGACGCCTAGGGAGAGTAGCAACAGTGCTAAACTTTCTCCATTTGTAGACAGTCTGTCTTACCGTGGAAACATGAACATCAAGGCTTTTGGAGATACTTTTGTAACCCTTTCCAGCTTTATGCAAGTCAACAATTCTTGATCGTAGGTCTTCTGAGAGCTCTTTTCTGCGAGGCATGGTTCACATCAGACAGTGCTTCTTGAAACCAGTAAACAAAAAACAGGTGTGTGTTTTTTAAGGGCAGGACAGCTGTCAGCAACACATCCAATATCATCACACTGATTGGAGTCAAGGTTGGCTCACTCCTGGCTCCAATTAGCTCTGGGAGAAGTCATTAAGCTAGGGCCTCACATACTTTTTCCTCCCTGCACTGTGAATGTTTACATATTATGTGCAATTAAACCATGGCAACATCTAATGTTTGTGTAGTATTATGTTCAGCAGACTGTGTTCTTCTATTGTTGTGACTTAGATGACGTTCAGAGCACATTTTATGCCCAATTCATGCAAAACTCCACGTAATCCCAAGGGGTTCACATACTTTTTCTTGCAACTGTATGTATATATAATTTTTTTTTAAATCCTTTTTTGCGCTTCTGTCTCCAGCCTGTCCCCCACAACATGGGGGACGTGGGGGACAGCAAACATAAGGACTCCAAGGACTGTAAGTGCACTCATGTCTTCGGCATGCAGCGCTGTCAATTTGGTTCTCCGTACTAGACATGTAGATGGACCATTTGGGGAGTTTTCTCCCCTTTGTGGAGGTAACATGCTATCAGGGGCAGACTGACAACTCATGGGGCCCCAGGGCAATAGGGGATCATGGGGCCCATGTGTCCTTGCCCAAACTCAAAAAAGCCTATGAAAAAGTTACCAGGGGCAACTCATGGGGCCCCCTACTGACCCCGGGCCCTCGGGCAGTGCCGAGTTTCCAAATGGTCAGTCCGCTCCTGCATGCTATACAATTTGTCTTTTTCTGATCGGTGCTTAATCGCCATCTTGTTTCTTCTCTTTAGTCATTTGTTTAGTTTCTGTAAGAGCATTTCTTGATTATATTTTTGTTTGTTTTACTGGTTTACAGTTGAAATGTCCTTTTCTACCTGACATCATATTGTGCATACTGAGGAGAGGTTCTTTTCTGTCAGCTCTATTCACATATACTTCCTTTATTTTGTTGTATACGCTGGGTGACTTTCTGGTTTTCTTCCATATATATATATATAAATATATCCATTTTGAAGATTTAGGTCATATATGTGAAGTTTGTGTGCTTTCTTTCCTAAGTCTTTGTCCTTATAGGTCATCTAGGCATTGACCTCTCCAATCTCATTCTTCTGACCCTGATATCTCTGAGGTTATCTGCATTGTGGGAACAACTTTTGTTGGCTGGCTGCATATTTCTGTTATTAAGTGTTCTTGCATAGCAAGAGCACTTATTGTTATCTCACAAGTATGTTCTTATTCTTATTATAGCCAAATTTGCCACGCTAACTCCTCCCACAGTTTTTACACTACAAAGACAAGTAATATATCAAAACGTGCGGATTGTTGCCGATCGGATTGCTATTACTTTGTGGAACGTTTTGCCAAATCATTCACGAAATATCGCGGTTTTTGTGGCAAAATTTTCCCATAGGAATGCATTGAGCAGCAGAGCACAGCAAGAGTGTGAAAAGGAAAAATCAGAACTTGATTTGTAAACTGCCATCACTCTGTCATTTTCAAGCCCACCTACACATATCTTATATCAAAACGTTCAGCTAACCCTGCTGTCACTAAAAATGTTCACAGCTAGGACATACTCCTGATAGTTTTCAGAATATGACCATTTGTTTGCAACTCACCCCTCCCATTGACTTTCATTGAAACTCCACTCTAGATACCTGAAATTTTAAGGGACGTTTTTAAACTGCGACTGTGCCTTCATTTTTTATCTTTCAGAGACATACTATACATAAAAATTTAGCCCTGCTTCTTGTGATTATCACAATATAAGGCTCTTTGCTGTAGCATTTATACTTTTAAAACTACAAGTGTTTGAAGATGGCAATCGCCAGTGAAGTTGGCAAGTTTAAAAAAACTGTTTAGAACAGCATGCTGACATTCCTGACTGAGTGAGTTGCTACAGCAACCAAACATGACTCACACGCAGCTGAGTCATTGAGGCTAACTGTGAACTCCAAAATACAAGCTGAAATGCATTTCTACCTCTGTCAGGCTTGCTATGTACACTGCTTACATTTCATGAATCATTTGGTAAGGGTTACTTGCAAGAACACTTTACACAATTTCCCCAGAAATTGTAGATTTTCTAGTTTTTTTATATTCTCTCATTCTGGGTAAGCATATAATGGGCTACCGGTTATATTTTTTGTAAATTTTTTTGTACATGCCCTTATTTTGCATAAGCATATTATTAGAACCTACACCCCTTTTGTGTCTCGCAGTCCCCCCAGACTGGTGACAATAGCTTTCCCTTTGGGTTTTATTCATGTTATAATCCCCCCCCCCAATCTTAATCTCATGGTGACCGGATACATGGAAAACACTGTTATGATATAAATTGTTTGTAATTTTTTGTATTTTGTGTATGTACTAATTTACTGATTGTATTGTTTATCAGCTACAATATTATAAAGTGTGCAAAATGAAGTGGATCCTGAGAAAGCTCTCTCTGGGTGAAACGCGTTTATTTATCTGCTCTTCTTTTTTCTCGATTTGAAGCACATGCATCAGTGCTGCCTCCCTGAAAAATAGCACCCAAGGCAAATGCCTTGTTTGCCTTACAATAGATATGCCCCTGCACATGACCCCCTGCACTCTGTCCATTACTTTTTCATGCCCTCTGCACTATGTGCATTATTTACTCCTGACCTCTGTACTCTCTGCATCACTTGCTCATGACCTTTGTGTTCTGTTCAGTATACAAGTAAAGCTTTGAATCACCACTCCTTATTAAACTTTTTAAATAATGATTCTGTTATTCTGTATGACTATCACATTTGTATTTTGATGCCAACTGGGTGACATCACTGTGTACACAGCATGATTTTCTGCTCAGATGGATACATCCTGCACCTTCAAACTGACAGCCACATGCTAAATTACACTCCCTGGATTGTGGACAACAGTTACACAAGCCACACAGCATCCACAAAGGAATATACTTTTCGCATTTTTATATTTATTTAACACATTGTATTATTCATCTTGTTTGACAAAAATGTAGTAACTAAAAAGGGGGTCTGTGTTATATATATTTCTTATAACACAAGTTTTTATTTATATTTCAAACAATGCACTTTTGTGCATTATTATTATTATATTATTAAAAATAATAATACACTTATATTATTAAGTGTATTATTATTTTTAGCTGTTATTTTACTTGATAGCCTGCACTGGAGTGTCTGATGAGACTCTTTCTAAACATGTTGAAGCAAGTCTAAAAGTTACCAAATAAATATTCCTTTCAGTTTGTTCTGAATGTTAAATATATACATATGGAACAGAATGCTTTAGGTTTGTGTTAAATAAATCAAAATTATACTAGACATCAATGTATGACCTACCCAGGCACTGCAATTATAATAGTTTTTTTTTATTGCAGCCTAAAATAGCATAGAATACCTGAAACCATTGGGCAAAAATCAGGTTGTATCAACCTTCTCTAAGCTGTGGCATTGAGTGAATCTGACTGCTGAAAGTTCTCATTAACACATAGACATTTTCAGATTTTTTTTTTAGAAAATCTCGTGCAATGTGCACCATCCATCTCTTTCATAAGGAGAAAACAGAAGAGAGTTCATGTACATGTTCCACAACAGCACTGACAAATTACACAGATGACTATGGCAAACCACCAGTTGTTTGGAAACTATATGTATAACTTAATTGCAGGACAATGGGGGAGATTTACACTGTATTGAGACACCCATCCAAATCATTGGATTCAGGTGTTCCAATCACCTCCATGGTCAGAGATGTATAAAGTCAAGCACCTGGGCATGCAGACTGATCTACAAACATTTGTGAAAGAATGTGTCCCTCAGGAGCTCAGTGAATTCAAGCGTGGTAACATGATAGGTTGCCATCTGTGCAATAAGTCCATCCGTAAAATTTCCTTGCTAATAAATATTCCACGGTCAACTGTTATAACAAAGTGGAAGCAACTGGGAACAACAGAAACTCAGCCACGAAGTGGTAGGCCACGTGCAGAAGTTGCCAACTGTCTGCAGAGTCAATAGCTAAAGACCTCCAAACTTCGTGTGGCCTTCAGATTAGCACAACAACAGTGCGTAGAGAGCTTCACGGAATGGGTTTCCATGGCCGAGCAGCTGCATCCAAGCCTTACATCACCAACTGCAATGCAAAGTATCAGATTCAGTGGAGTAGTGGAGACGTGTTCTCTGGAGTGACAAATCCTGCTTCTTTGCCTGGCAATCCGATGGACATGTCTGGGTTTGGCGGTTGCCAGGAGAGCGGTACTTGACTGATTGCATTCTGCCAAGTGTAAAGTTTGGTGGAAGGGGGATTAGGGTGTGGGATTGTTTTTCAGGGGTTGGGCTTGGCCCCTTAGTTCCAGTGAAGGGAACTCTTAAGGCGTCAGCATATCAAGACATTTTGGACAATTTCATGCTTCCAACTTTGTGGGAACAGTTTGGGGATGGCCCCTTCCTGTTCCAAAATGACTGCGCACCAGAGCACAAAGCAAGGTCCATAAAGACGTGGATGAGCGAGTTTGGGGTGGAGGAACTTGACTGTCCAGACCTCAACCCGACGGAACACCTTGGGGATGAATTAGAGTGGAAACTGCAAGCCAGGCCTTCTCGTCTGACATCGGTGCCTGACCTCACAAATGCACTTCTGGAAGAATGGTCAAACATTCCCATGGACACACTCCTAAACCTTGTGGACTGTCTTCCCAGAAGAGTTGAAACTGTTATAGCTGCAAAGGGTGGGCCAACTCAATATTGAACCCTATGGACTAAGACTGGGATGCCATTAAAGTGTGTGCTTGTAAAGGCAGATGTCCAAATACTTTTGGCAATATACTGTACTAAAATTGCAAATTCTGGTGCAGCTTTGTATAGAAACCAATCAACTTCCAGGTTTTTTTTTGTCAAAGCTTAATTGAAAAGGCTGAAGTTAGAAGCTGATTGGCTACCATGCACAGCTGCCCCAGATTTTGCACACTCCAGTTTTAGTATATCTCCCCAATGTTTCTAACAAAAGATCTTTTTGCAAACAGGCAAGTTAGCATGTGGAACTTGCATATTCTGCCTTTAAAGCAGTGTTTCTCAACTCCAGTCCTCATGGACCCCCAACAGGTCATATTTTCAGGATTTCCATTATTTTGCACAGGTGATTTTATCAGTTTCACTGCCTTAGTAATTACCACAGCTGTTTCATCTGAGGGAAATCCTGAAAACATGACCTGTTGGGGGTCCATGAGGACTGGAGTTGAGAAACACTGCTTTAAAAGATAGAGGAGGGAGCACTGTGGGCACTCAGCTGGCTTTGGTGAAAACAAAAATAAGCTGAAAAATACATTTAAGCTTTCCTCCAAGCAGATTCAGTCAGAGAGCATCACCCAAGGTTGGGCAAGTGTCCACAAACACAAAAATTTCCCTCCTCCAACTGTCAATGACCGGAACAGGAATATATTTCTTAAAATAAAAGTATGGGAAATATAAAAAAAACATACTCACCTAGGTGGATGCAGCATTGGATCAGTCCCCACTAGCTCTATACTGAGAAATGAGCAAGTGGCTGAGCCAGGTGTCGGTCCAGGCTTCTGGGTTGTCTGGATCTTTTCAAAGCCTGGACCGGCTCGGTGACATCAACCGACAGCAGGCTTTAGCCCACTCTTTGATGAAAATGGGTCACAGGAGTGCAGAATTACCACTCTCCTGTGATCCATAGGATAAGTATAACAAAAAAAGCTTTGGCTATACTTCTCCTTTATATGGCTGCAGGCCCCTTAACACCTGCTGATTCAGTGTGTGGCAACTCAAGTACCTAAATTTGAGTCACTAGAGATGAAAAGAAGTAATAACAATTGATGACAGCTAGGGCTGTTAATGTTAATGCAAATACACTATAGGGTGCAGCTGTGCATGGTAGCCAATCAGCCTCTCACTTCAGCTTGTTCAATTAAGCTTTGGAAAAAAAGCAACTGAAAGCTGATTGGTTTCTTTATGGAGATGCTTCAGATTTTGCACTCTCCAGTTTTAGAAAATCAACCCCTGTGAGTCTGTGACTGTACCATGACTTTACCATAATGAAAAATGTGAAAACCCAAATGCTGACAGCAGCTAACATAAACATTGCATTGTTGTGTTAACCACTTGCCCTCCTGAGGATTTACCCCCCTTCCTGACCAGGCCATTTTTTGTGTTACGGCGCTGCGTTTCTTTAATTGACAATTGTGCAGTCATGCAACACTGCACCCAATTTAAATGTACGTCCTTTTTTCCCTTGAATTGAGATTTCTTTTGGTGATATTTGATCGCCTGCGCATTTTTTATGCTATAAAAAAAATCAAGTTTCATCATAAATTTAGGCCAAAATGTATTCTGCTGTATGTCTTTGCTAACAAAATCCCAATACGAGTAAAATAATCGGTTTATGTGAAAGTTATAGTGTTTAGAAATGGTGATATATATGCTGGGATTTTTTTTTTCTAGAAATGGCAGCAATCAGTGCACAGCCATTCAAAGCAGTGTGCCCGAGCTAACTGTCAAGGTCCTACCTTTCCTCAGGGCTTGTGCTGCTCCATGTGCTGGCATCCATCTTAGGTGTCTGTAAAGAATTGTGGGATCCTTTATGCTTTCAGCCCTCTGCGGCTCCTCCCCCAGGAGGTGGCGGCTTATCACATATAAGTCTGCTTTTTGTAGCTGTCCATTGCATTCGTGTCCTGTCTGTTGCACAGCAGCAAGCTCCTGATTAGTTTCTCATTGCTCTCCTGGATACTGAATCGGCTTTGGCAAGACTCCTTCCTGGCTTCTGACCCCGGCTCTGGCGATCATCCTTCCTGGCTTCTGACCCCGGCTCTGGCGATCATCCTTCCTGGCTTCTGACCCCGGCTCTGGCGATCATCCTTCCTGGCTTCTGACCCCGGCTCTGGTGACCATCCTTCCTGGCTACTGTCCTACCAAGTCATCCGCTGTTGCTGTTGGACTTGCATAGACTCTGTCTTGTTTTTGTATAATAAACCTACCTTTAATTGCACCTCCTGGTGTGTCTGGCTCCTCGCTCCCTGACATTAACAGGGAGGAGGACTGTTAGTAAACAAAATCCCCAGAAATCACTGGGTGCCAACGAGTAATCACCGGCCAGGACCTGGTGCTTGACAACCGCAGCCACAATTGTTGGCGCGGGTAGGGCGCACGCACCCCCTACCCATAGATGCAAAATCACATATATATATAAGTGATTTTGCGCACCCGTGCTGCCCTGTAGCAGTAGTTCTGCTATAGGGCGTAAGGGAAACGGTTAATGTACTGAGGATGATCATAAGTGAGATCATGAGTGTGCACTGTGAGAAGTTCTATTGATGGAGGCTCTAAGGCAGTATAGCAGAAGAAAGATATGTGTCCATTTTCAAGCATCACCAGTTAATGGTGAAAATGTGCTTCCACTGCACATTTAAATTAGAGTGCTGTAGTGTAGGTGGATTTTCTAGTTGTTGAAAAGGGTAGGAAGGCACCAAGAAGGATGGGAGGATGTGTATGGTGGCATCGATTAAAGGCATAATTACCACTAAATAAGCAGTTTGTAACTGGCCTAGCTATATGGGCATGTGTTGTTTTTTTTTTTGCCTAAATAGTTATGCAATATTGGCTGGTTTAAACTAAAGCCAACAGTATACCCTTAGTAACAACACATGATAAACTATAATGATTTACATACTAGTTGGTTTTGCTTATGTTAGGCTTAGTTGAACTATATATCTTAGAAGTTCATCAATAGCAGTATTTTGTTAGTGCATTATTCTTCTGGGTTAGTGCCCTTTCTCAGGTTGACTCTTGCCCCACATATGACAGGTCTTGATGAAGACCAAAATGCTTTGCTCAGATCTGTTTTCACTCTAGCAGTGACCTTGAAGGTTGCCTTGAGTTGAAGGCCACTCTGTCTACAATAAATTGTGCTCTGTGGATAAAAGGCTACTGTAAAACTTTCTCCCTGTGCTGACATGAGACTTATAGGGATTTTCTCATTGCTACTTCCCAGAGATGTTCATAACATTTCAACAAAATCTATAAAGCCAAATCTTGTTCTTTTCCCATAAAATAAGGATATAAAATGTTATTTGGAAATTTTCAACTTTAGTTTCAATTTTGAGAAATAAATATAGAAATTTCCAAAAATTTGCAAGCAAACAGTAAAAACAAATTGCAAATTTATGATAGTCCTGTAATCAATATGCTGTTAAATTTCTTAACTGATCTGTACCGATTTATGGAAGTGGGATGCTGCTTAAAGGAGAATCCAAGTTATGCACAAAATGTATTCATACCAGGGGCGGACTGACCATTTGGAAACTCGGGCACTGCCCGAGGGCCCGGGGTCAGTAGGGGGCCCCATGAGATGCCCCTGGTACCTTTTTCATAAGCTTTTTTGAGTTTGGGCAAGGACACAGGGGCCCCATGATCCCCTATTGCCCGGGGGCCCCATGAGTTGTCAGTCCGCCCCTGATTCATACTGTACATATTTCAACATGAATACATACTTACCTTTGTCTGCGTTTGTTCATGGATACAATTGAGAGGCAGAAATACCTATTAGCACTTGAGCATGCAGCAGGAAATAAAGCTTGTTTCATGTGATATCATTTGTTTTGGACTTGTGAACAACAACATTACTATTACACACAATATTTTATTTATTATAGGTACCTATATAGCGCCATCAATTTACACAGCACTTTACATATATATTGTACATTCACATCAGTCCCTAACCCTCAAGGGGTGTACAATCTAAGGTTCTTAACTTACATTCATACATACACATACTAGGGACAATTTAGACAGGAGCCAATTAACCTACCAGTATGTCTTTGGAGTGTGGGAGGAAACTGGAGTACCCGGAGAAAACCCATGCAGGCACAGGGAGAACATGCAAACTCCAGGCAGGAGTTGGTTGGGATTTGAACCAATGACCCTAGTACTGTGAGGTGGAAGTGCTAACTATTTAGCCACTGTGCTGCCCAATACTGTTTTATCCAGCAGTGCGTCCTCCTTTAGCAATTAGTTACCCATTAAAGTTGTAGTAAACAACGCTTGGACACTTGTACCTACAGGTAAGCTTATCTGTAGGTACAAGGAATATGTCGTAAACATGCACCGTTTAAGAGATATTCACAGTTTCTGTAGATGGTGACGTCACTGGTGCATGCACTTTGAAGGGACGGAAGTCAAAGAAGTCACTTTATTCCGTTTGATTTGATCACATAACTAATTTCTGGGACTGTTATCATTTTTTTTCTGTTTAGTGGACTTATCAATTATCACTTGCAATATTATTCAAATATTTTTTTCCTAATTCGAGAATTTAGTATTTTAAACTTGTTTACTACCTGCACTTGGTTATTTCATATATATGGTATTTTTTGCTGTGTGGTAACACAGGCTATTTATTTTAAATTTTTTATTTAAATTATACAATTTCATTAGCGCTGCATGTTGATATTACTTTGTTTGTTGGGTGGATATGGAGGGTTTGCCACGTTGTGCTAGCTGCTTTATATTTTCTGTGTCTTGAGCTCACTGTTTATTCCTTTACTATACTTTGAAGGGATGGCATACTCATGCTGTCCCTTCAGAGCTCCATGCTGCAACCATGACTCCCACACACATGCAATTCAAATGGCTGGAGCCCACGAACCCAGAAGGAAGAACAGGTAAAAATGGAAGCCCTGTCAGCGGTGACAGCGAGCCACTGGAGGGATTCATTTTAAGGTAAGTATTTCATTATATACTAGTATGCAAAGCATATTAGCACATTATGACATTACCTTTGCAGGAGGAATTTTTTTTGTTGTTGTTGAAAGTTTACTACCGCTTTAATGTTGGGAGTTGGTCCATTAATTGGAGACTTAGAGATTTTCACTGAAGTAGATGGGGAGTAAACTGCTGCACGTACAGTATGAGATGCACATACCAGCAGCACCCCCTCAAAACTTTGCTGTTTATCCCTACTCTCAGGCCTAATGATGGTAAAGCTTCCTTCCACACATTCCTGTTGGATATTGAGGCTGCCAAAGATAGTGATGGTATGAAAATAGAAATGTAGTCCAAGACTTTGACACTACCCAGAAGTGTTGGAGCTTTGCCTTTCAGAACAGCCTGACAGAAAGTTGTTGGACATTCAGTCATGACACTGATCCTAGCCAAATGCAAAACTAGTGTAAAACAGTCAGAGAAGATGAGTAGGGAAAAAAATGTCAGTGGCCTCCACCTGTAAAACCATTCCTGTTTTGGGGGTCGTCTCATTGTTGCCCATCTACTGCACCTGTTGTTAACTTCATTAACACCAAAGCAGCTGAAACCGATGAACAACCCCCTCTGCCACTTAACTGACCAGTTCAATATCCCAGGAGTTTAATTGACTTGATGCTATACTGTGATTGAAAAGTGTTCCTTTAATTTTTTTGAGCAGTGTATTCATGTTTATCACTTGGTCACAATGTTTCATAATATTATTATTGGCATGTGATTTTTCAATTTTCTGGGTGGGACTCCGCTCCCCTACAATTTCCACACAAAATACTATCATAGGAAGCATGGATGTTGGCCGCCAATCTCCCATTCATGAAATGCATAGGGGCGAAGACATCATTGTGCATGCATGTTCGATCAAGCGGCGTGCTGAACGGTTTATTTATGCTGTATACCTATGATCCCTTGTGAGTACAATTAAGCCTAATAACATTTATTGGAAAAAAGGAATTGCACTATAGTTCCTCCATTCCTTTTTATATGGTGAACCAGAAACTGAGCTGGGGCTGTTACTGGTGTGAGCCTGGACATGTAACATCTGAAGCCATTGTTGTAATACTTTAAGTTGGGGAGCTGAGAAGCTGGCAGTACTTGCTATATTGTGACTGGGCTGCTGTTGGGTTTTCCCCACATCCAGGCACTGTTGACCTCTTAATTTTGGGAGTCTATCTCTTCAGTAACCATATAAAAATGTATCTGTGGTGAAGAAGCACTGAGATTGCGTCAAGGACTGCTGGCACTTGTAGTTCACCTGTTATAAGACTGTGTTTATAATACCATTCATCAACGTGGACTGTTCACTGCACCATTTGTGTTTTGGACTCTTGTATCACTGTATGGTGTTATCACATTTGTTATGTGCTGTGTGAAACAATTTAAAGGAATAGTACAAATTTTTCATACACTGAGAGACATAATTTAAAGGGACAGCACATCTATGTTTTCATTGTAATTTTGTTGGTGTTTGGTATCCTGACACCATATAGTGTCCAGCATCACTTATTTCACCTCATTTTTCTTTTTTTCACTTTTTCATTTTGTTTCTCTTTGATTCAATTCATCATATTTCATTATTATAATTAATACCTTATTGTTTTTCTTCATGAATTTTCACTGAATTCGTACACTGAGCACAAGGAGTGATTTTTGTATATATTGCAGTTTTTGTTGCCATACGTTGGTATTGAAAACACCAAAACTCAGATTTGACGATTTAAACCATAACGGACAATGTGATATATCTGACCTTTAAAAAGAGTGTTGCAAAAAAAGAATAGAAAACAGCCTGTAAAAACACATTAATAATACTTATCACCACTGCAGTCTTCAAAATTTGACACTTACAGGTTTGTTGGATGCCTGCATTTCCCAATTGTGCACTGTGGTTTAACCAGTTGGCTGCTCCATCAATACTGTGTCCCTCCAGAGCTCCAGGGACATTTTTATGATACAGTGGCTTGTGTAACCACAGTACACAGTGGGCACAGGCAGGCACAACACAACTAAAAGTGTAAGAAGTTGAAGATTACAGCAGAGTAGCTGGAAGAGAACAAAGATTTAAGATGATCTGTAAGTATATGTTTTTCTGGTTCAATAATATTATTTTTCACAATGCAAGGGTATAAATGTATACCAAAATGAAAAAATAAACTGAAAACACTTCATAACATAGTTTGAATGGCTACGATATAAAAAGAGGACTGAATGTGTCAAAGGCCCAACAGTAGGATCTAACAGAGATGCTAAGTAGTGCAAAATGAGAGACCTCACACTTGGGAAATAGAGGTATAACCAATTGAGTACATAAATATCCATTATGATAGACCAAACAGAAAAGTGGTCAAAAAGTGGAGTGGAGGCTCATACAAGCAAACTAGTATATACAATGGACATGTTTACTTAGTCATCTGAAAAGGAAGGGAATGGGGCATACACAAAAACAGCAGCCTCAAACCTTAGTGAAGGTCATGCAAGAAAAAAAAAGGGGGCGGTAGGGAGAGGGAGGGATGACCGTATGGTACGTAGAGGTGGATAAGAATAGAGAGGTAAAGGAGAAAAGGGAGGGAAAACCTCAAACCTGGGATGCTGTGCCACAGTGACAGTTAGTAAACCCCCTCGTTATCCAATGCCTGGACCATAGGAGTAAAAATCAGAGATGCAACGCCCTACATTAAGTATATGAATTTATAGGCTATTTTTTATCTTAAAGCAGCAAAACAGCTTGAATATGTTATGTAGATTTTGCATAAATTTCCCTATATTAGATTATATAGACTCTTACAAGCGAAGGATAAATTTGTTAACTAGACTAGGAAGAACAGCTTAAAGTCTTACACAAACCAAAACGTTTTTAGTCTGGAATATAGAGGGGGAAGGGATTTCTGTCTGTGCTTGCCGTCTTGACAACAGAACAGAAAGTGAGGGGAAATCTCCATGGTGGAAAAAAAAGCAACTAATAAAAACAGGACTAAGTTTCTAACACTTTCCCCCTCTACTAAAAAAATGTTGTCATTACTGCCTATTTCCCCTCACTTTCTGTTTCGTTTGATACCTGCCAGATATACAAGAAGTATGCGGAAGTCTTCCAAAGCGGAGTTGTCAACTATGTATTTTTTATGGGCAGTTTCAAAAGACAAGCCATGTGTGGGTCTGTTCTAGTTGGATGAAAAATTCACTTTCTGGTCTGTTCAGTGTCAAAGGGTGCTAAGGCTGTAAACTCACCTATAGCACACGTCTGCCCCACTGGAAGTTTTGACCATCAATTTTCTTACACTCGGTATGTCAGAAGACGGATACCATCTTCTAGTCATAACAGATTGTTTTATCAAGTATGCGGTGGCAGTATCGACCTGAAACCAGAAGACTGTCAAGACTGCCACCCAGATGGTAGGGAAGCACTTCTGACTTTCTTATGGATGTCCACAGAAGATCCATTCAGACCAGGGGCCCTGTTTCAATGCATGTTCTTCCAAGAATTGTGCACATTACCTTGTACCACACACAGCGTAATTAAATATGTGAGAGGCTCAATATCTAAACAACCTGTAGCCTTGTAATTACCACACTAAGTATAAATCCCTAGACGCAAAGATATCACTTTCCCCCCAGAAATTCCAAAACAAAACAAAAGTCTCTATCAGCATCCATACAGTGAAACGTCCCTATCATATATTCTCTTTCTTCTTCGTTTTCAACCACACATGAATCTTAATCCATCTTCTACATGGTATCTGTCAGGAATGGACTGGCCCGCAATGGTGGGACTCACCTGCCTTTTGATCTGCAGTACCAGGGCTGGCCAGCGGATGCTCCCAGCAATCAGAGACTCAACTTTGCAGCCAGCTAACACCTGGAACTGATTATGCTGGGGTATTTAAGGGATGGCCAGACCCACAGACTCTGCCTTGGTGTTGTGTTTGTCCTGGGCCCTGTATCCTGTTTCTGTCCTGCATCCTGTTTCTGAACTGCTGCTGACTTCTCCTGCTCTGATCCCGGCTCGCTCCTGACCATCCCTCTGCCTGACCCTCTGTACCATGCTGCTTGCTACCTGTTCTGATCCCTGGCTTGTGACCCTGACCATCCCTCTGCCTGACCCTCTGTACTACGCTGCTTGCTACCTGCTGAACCTGGCCTGTGACCCCGACCAATCTCCGCTTGCTCCCCCTGTACCTACCTGCCCTATTGATATTGACCCGGCCTGCCTGACGACGCTTGCTTGTATGTACTGTTATCTGTGGGTGGTTGGTTTGGTTTGGTTTGGTTGCACTGTATTATGTTTTAGTATTGCACTGCGTTTATGTTTGTATTGTTAGTGTTAATAAATTATATTGTTTATAACATATCTGAGGTCTGCGTTTCCCTGCGTCAGCCACACACCTCTGGTCATACCTGGGAGCCCTGACAGTATCCTCAAAAAATAAACACACATAGTGCATTATCCTCAGTATGAACACAGCTATACTAAGAGAAATGCACTCACAAAATGTGTAGCAAATCTATGCTTGGTCACTCCGCCATGTGATCACTTCTAAATGCCTGTAATTCCTACCCTTACCCTCTGTGTGTATATATAAATGCGTTATCGCAGATCCCAACAGTAGAGCTCTTCCAATCACACCTTCTTCTTTTCTGTTCTCCCTTCCATGGAAGATATGACCTCTGAAAAATATATTTTATATATCGTGTGATACCATCAATAACTGAAGGTGTTCTTGCGTGCTCCACTCAAAATCAATGGTTGGTGACCACCAGTAACACGTGATAAATCACTCCACACCTTACCAGACTATGTCAGCCAAAAAGCATATAGAAGAAACCGCACATACCAATCCACAATATTCCCAGTCTTGCAATAGACTTGTATGGATCAAAATGAATAGGCATACATAGTGTATTACTTTTTTAAAAACAGCAATTTATTCCATTAAAAGCGCTTACAAACAATGCAGCGTAAAATAGCATGCATTCATTATCATTTGGAGCTTTTGGCTTCAAAACCTTATCCAAGAAGGTCCTTATGCAACTTCCAGTGTACGTCTGACGTCACCTGCCGACGCGTTTCATCATTTACGACTTTGCCAAAGTTGCTCACTGTACTATGTTATGTTTGGCTGTACTCTCGGGGGGTCCACAGACCTATGGGCCACAAAGTCCACAGAAGAACATGTACACACTTTATTTACCTGGCTTTATGAATGGAAATTATGTCTGTCTTAAGCCCAACAATTTGTCAAAGACTGGTCATGAGTTAAGCAAGTAGAGTTGAAAGCATCACACGTTGACCTTCAACCCTTGGACAGAGTGCTATTCTGACATAAGCGTGCACACCAACAAGGAAAATTACAAACATTGCAGGAAGAAGTCCATCCCAGGTGTGCCAAGCTGCAATATCAAGAAAGAAGAAACCCAACAAAAACTGTGATACCTACACAGTAAACTCAACAACAGTGAGACTCACAGAAAAGGCCATAAGGAGGTTTTTGAAGAACCTGTCCAAGTTTGTGAGTCACAAACATCTTTGCTACCAGATGTTCAGTCGTGGCTGCTTCCTGCTCTTCCAACATTGTCTCCCAGAAACCCAGGAGAATCCATGGATTCATGAAGCCCAATGGTCACCTAGCTTAAGTCCATGCTCCCACTGTTAATTCCTTTGAACCACCATCCACTAGTGCACCCTAAGACAGAAACGTGTCACTTCTCGTCCTGGAGGGTGGAACCTGGATGCCACCCCTGAGGCTCTCCCAGAGACCTAACTTTGGCAGACCCACTGTATACTTTGCACAGAATTAATTTGAATGGAATATAACAAAGTACCCATTTACCCACCATAATCAGATGCAAGTGCAGGCCCCTTTAATTCCTTTTCAGAGTACTCCACTTACATTCCCAATGGGATGATGCTTTCAATTTGGAATACCTCCCACAGGTTGCCTGCTTATGAAGATAATCACAAGTAGCTGTTTGTGTTCTGAACTGTTTTAATGAAGTAGTCACAGAGACATTGCTGTCAAGAGTCCATGTTTGTGCAGCTTTCATAATCTGTTTTGTATTATTCTGCAGTGTATACATTCTCTTTGCCAATCTGGTCCTGTTTTGCATTATTGATTCTACTTTTCCCCTGTTTAATAAACTGCAAGATACAGTTACTTCTTGTCTGATCATCCATTTTATTACCCATCCTGTTGAATCCCTACTTCTGGCCTGTTCATCAGTGATGTCATTGATACCTTCTGTTAAAGCGGAGTTCCACTCACTCTGTAAAAAAATAAAAGTCAGCAGCTACAAAAACTGTAGCTGCTGACTTTTAAAAAACAGCTACTCACCTGTCCCACGATTCCCCACCGCAGCTCGTTTCACCTGCTGTCCTGTATTCCAGGCGCCGGCATCTTCAGTGTGGGCACCCAGCTGTGACAGCTTGCGGCTTCACAGCCGGGTGCCGACTGCGCATGCACGAGTAGCGCTGCTCTTCCTGAATGGCCCCGTCATCTTCTGGGACCTGGCATGTGCCCCACAAGACTACAGGGAGGGAGGGTAGGAGGACAACTTCCGCTTCTGATCGCCTAGGTGATCGCAGCAGAAGTGGGAGCGGGTACCTGTCAATTTCGGGTACCCGCTCCCCAAAGGTGCCAATCCTTAATGGGGAGCGGGGACCAATCTTTAAAGCGGAACTTCCCCTTTTGGGTGGAACTCCGCTTTATCCTTAGGATTTCAAATTTCATGTGAATGTTCTCCGGGGAACCTAAGATTTGAAAGTGAGAAATCAGCAACTGAAAGTATGTTATATAGGTATCACAGTGAATACAGAACATTAGAAAAGTGTTCATACTGCTGCTAATGTAGCAAAATAGTTCAATTCTTTATTATAGACTAATATAAATCTGATAATGTGTTCATTTAAAAATTGCATGTTTGTAATTTTTTTCTGGAACAAAATCAGCAATACAAACTCAACAGTTTTTGTGGAATATTTCAGTGTTAGTAGGTGTTGGAAAGTCATTCTTTTAATGGCCATGTATGTGCCCTGTATGTCATGGCAGTGAAAGAATTAAAGACACTGTCATTTTGCCCATATAGAACAAAATGACAATGTCTCTGCAAAGAGCAATACCCTACCCCTTATACTCAGACCCTGCAGTTCCTTCCTACTAAGCAACCGTCCAGAATGCCAAGCACTTCTTAGCATGGAAGGGCATGCAACCTCCTCCCTTGTGACAATGCTCCGGTCTAACAGCCAACCACTAGGCCCTAATGTTGTCACATGTCCAGGGGAATGATGTCACCACTCCCCAGGCTGTTGACACTAGTCATTTCAGTTCCGGCTTCAGAGTAGTAAGAAAAAGCTCTAAATTCACTCCCTGGTTATCTCTCACCTCGACTACTGCAACTCTCTTCTCATTGGCTTACCTTTACATAGGCTATCCCCCCTCCAGTCCATCATGAATACTACTGCCAGGCTCCTCCACCTTACCAACCATTCAGTGTCTGCTAATCTTCTCTGCCAATCCCTTCACTGGCTTCCACTCACCCAATGAATAAAATGCAAAATACTAACAACTTACAAAGCCATTAGAGATGAGCGAAGTATTCAAAAATTCGATTCGACTGATTCGGCGAATTCGTGGAAAAATTTCGATTCGAGTCGAATATATTCGCTGTGAATTTAACTTAAAAAAGGGTGTTTCTAGGCTTCAGAGAGACTTAATATTAGTGCAGAACACTGTACCTTTAATTTAAATGCCCTTGGAGTCTGCTGGGGAAGAGAAATAATACTGTCAGTCAGTATGACATGCAGATGAGTGCCGTCGATCTTAGAATCACCGCACACTTCACTCATTTGGGCAGTCACGGGGCCAAAACCAGAGTGTGGAGCCACAGTGTGGCGGTGGAGGCAGCAGCAATGGGAGGCCATACAGCACCCTATGACAAAAATGGAAACCACCAGCAGTGTGAGGAGACCTGAAAGTGGCACATGGCAGAGTGTGGCGATAGAGACAGCAGCAATGGGAGGCCGTACAGGGACCCATGACACACTCTGGACCTGGCAGCAGCATGAGGAGGCGGTACAGGGGCCCATGACAGATTACGGGCCTGGCAGCAGCATGAGGAGTCGGTACGGGGGCCCATGACACACTCTGGACCTGGCAGCAGCATGAGGAGGCGGTACAGGGGAGCATGACAGATTACGAGCCTGGCAGCAGCAACTTGGACAGGAGGACGTTCAGCTTCTGCACCGTCGGGTGCGTGCTCGCAAACTGTTGTCCCTTGGAAACGGATTCCAAGAAAGACTGCTGACGGAATCCGTGAAGAGGAGTAGCAGGAGAAGGAGCATCTGAACGAGCGGAATATGCCAACAAGCGACAACAGGGGCCCATGACAGATTACGGGCCTGGCAGCAGCATGAGGAGTCGGTACGGGGGCCCATGGCAGATTAGGGGCCTGGCAGCAGCTATGGGAGGCCCGTAATCTGCCAGCACCCTATGACAAAAAATGGAACCCACCAGCAGTGTGAGGAGACCTGAAAGTGGCACATGGCAGAGTGTGGCGATGGAGACAGCAGCAATGGGAGGCTGTACAGGGACCCATGAGAGACTCTGGACCTGGCAGCAGCATGAGGAGGCGGTATAGGGGCCCATGGCAGATTAGGGGCCTGGCAGCAGCTATGGGAGGCCCGTAATCTGCCAGCACCCTATGACAAAAAATGGAACACACCAGCAGTGTGAGGAGACCTGAAAGTGGCACATGGCAGAGTGTGGCGATGGAGACAGCAGCAATGGGAGGCCGTACAGGGACCCATGAGAGACTCTGGACTTGGCAGCAGCATGAGGAGGCGGTATAGGGGCCCATGGCAGATTAGGGGCCTGGCAGCAGCTATGGGAGGCCCGTAATCTGCCAGCACCCTATGACAAAAAATGGAACACACCAGCAGTGTGAGGAGACCTGAAAGTGGCACATGTTTGGGGCATGATTCATGGCGGATTTAGTCAGTTGTGTCAGGAACTGGTGGTTTGAAATCCAGACTAATCCACGCCTGATTCATTTTCACAAACGTGAGTCTCTCCACACTTTGGGTGGACAGTCGTGTCCTCCGCGGAGTTGCAATACCTCCTGCCGCACTAAACACGCGCTCCGATGCCACGCTACTGGCCGGGCATGACAGCCTTTCAAGGGCAAATTCAGCTAGTTGGGGCCAAAGGTCAAGTTTCGTTGCCCAGTAGTCAAGGGGATTGTCTACCTCGGTTGGCAGGGTGCTGTCCAAGTAGGCCTAAGCCTGTTGTTTGAGGTCCTGCTCCAGGTCCACCTGATGCTGCTGCTGCTGCTGCGGCTGGTTAGTAGTTTCCTCACTGCGCTGGTGAAGAAAGCTACTCATCATCGACTGCAGACTGAGGCAGCTGCTGCTGGTGGAGCTGCCACTGCTCCTACCACCCCACCCCTCCCCTGCTGCCATGGCAGCGGAACGCGAGCGCACAGGGCCCACAGTGTCTGAGGATGGACGTTGGCGCAGACAGGCAGAGACCAGCTGACTACATAGGTGGTTTTTATAGTACGTTATTTTGGCCTCCCTCTCAGCAGGTGTGAAAAAGGCCACCATTTTTGAACGGTAGCGAGGGTCCAACAAGGTGGACAGCCAAAAGTCATCCCTCTGTCTGATGGTTATTATTCAGCTGTCGCTACGCAAGCAAGCGAGCATGCTATGGGCCATTTGTGCCAAGGAATGCGAGGGACTCCCTGCCTCCATCTCCACAGCATACTGCCACGGTGCGTCTGGGTCCTCTGTCTCCTCTTCCTCCTCCTCTACCAGATGCTCCTGCTCCTCCACTCCTGTCCGCTGAGTGGAAAAACCACCCATTTCACTCAATAATTCCTGAGCACCAATGTCCTCCTCTACCTCCTCCTCTTCTTCCTGTCCTGCCCCCACAGGGGTCATGTGGCGTTGAGATCTGTGCGCCACGTCTACCGCACCCTGACCAGCCATTGTTAACAGCATTTGTTCCAGGACGTGCAACAGAGGAATGACGTCGTTCATCCCATAGTCCTGCCGACTCACGAATAGCATGGCCTCCTCAAAGGGCCTGAGCAAGCGCAGGTGTCACGCATGAGCTGTCAATGGCTGACATCTAAGTTACACAGGGAGTACCTTTATCCGCTTTTAACATCAGGAAATCTGTGATGGCCTTTTGCTGTTCGTAAAGGCGGTCTAACATATGTAGGGTTGAATTCCACCTTGTTGCAACGTCACAGCATGAGGAGTCGGTACGGGGGCCCATGGCAGATTACGGGCCTGGCAGCAGCAATGGGAGGCACGTAATCTGCCAGCACCCTATGTCAAAAAATTCAACACACCAGCAGTGTGTGAGGAGACCTGAAAGTGGCACATGGCAGAGTGTGGCGATGGAGACAGCAGCAATGGGAGGCCGTACAGGGACCCATGAGAGACTCTGGACCTGGCAGCAGCATGAGGAGGCGGTATATAGGGGCCTATGGCAGATTAGGGGCCTGGCAGCAGCTATAGGAGGCCCGTAATCTGCCAGCACCCTATGTCAAAAAATTCAACACACCAGCAGTGTGAGGAGACCTGAAAGTGGCACATGGCAGAGTGTGGCGATGGAGACAGCAGCAATGGGAGGCCGTACAGGGACCCATGACAGACTCTGGACTTGGCAGCAGCATGAGGAGGCGGTATATAGGGGCCTATGGCAGATTAGGGGCCTGGCAGCAGCTATAGGAGGCCCGTAATCTGCCAGCACCCTATGTCAAAAAATTCAACACACCAGCAGTGTGAGGAGACCTGAAAGTGGCACATGGCATGAGACACTGTGGACCTGGCAGCAGCATGAGGAGGCGGTACAGGGGCCCATGGCAGATTAGGGGCCTGGCAGCAGCTATAGGAGGCCCGTAATCTGCCAGCACCCTATGTCAAAAAATTGAACACACCAGCAGTGTGTGAGGAGACCTGAAAGTGGCACATGGCAGAGTGTGGCGATGGAGACAGCAGCAATGGGAGGCCGTACAGGGACCCATGACAGACTCTGGACTTGGCAGCAGCATGAGGAGGCGGTATATAGGGGCCTATGGCAGATTAGGGGCCTGGCAGCAGCTATGGGAGGCCCGTAATCTGCCAGCACCCTATGACAAAAAATGGAACACACCAGCAGTGTGTGAGGAGACCTGAAAGTGGCACATGTTTGAGGCATGATTCATGGCGGATTTAGTCAGTTGTGTCAGGAACTGGTGGTTTGAAATCCAGACTAATCCACGCCTGATTCATTTTCACAAACGTGAGTCTCTCCACACTTTGGGTGGACAGTCGTGTCCTCCGCGGAGTTACAATACCTCCTGCCGCACTAAACACGCGCTCCGATGCCACGCTACTGGCCGGGCATGACAGCCTTTCAAGGGCAAATTCAGCTAGTTGGGGCCAAAGGTCAAGTTTCGTTGCCCAGTAGTCAAGGGGATTGTCTACCTCGGTTGGCAGGGTGCTGTCCAAGTAGGCCCAAGCCTGTTGTTTGAGGTCCTGCTCCAGGTCCACCTGATGCTGCTGCTGCTGCTGCTGCGGCTGGTTAGTAGTTTCCTCACTGCGCTGGTGAAGAAAGCTACTCATCATCGACTGCAGACTGAGGCAGCCGCTGCTGGTGGAGCTGCCACTGCTCCTACCACCCGACCCCTCCCCTGCTGCCATGGCAGCAGAACGCGAGCGCACAGGGCCCACAGTGTCTGAGGATGGACGTTGGCGCACAAAGGCAGAGACCAAATGACTACATAGGTGGTTTTTATAGTACGTTATTTTGGCCTCCCTCTCAGCAGGTGTGAAAAAGGCCACCATTTTTGAACGGTAGCGAGGGTCCAACAAGGTGGACAGCCAAAAGTCATCCCTCTGTCTGATGGTTATTATTCGGCTGTCGCTACGCAAGCAACCGAGCATGCTATGGGCCATTTGTGCCAAGGAATGCGAGGGACTCCCTGCCTCCATCTCCACAGCATACTGCCACGGTGCGTCTGGGTCCTCTGTCTCCTCCTCCTCCTCCTCTACCAGATGCTCCTGCTCCTCCACTCCTGTCCGCTGAGTGGAAAAACCACCCATTTCACTCAATAATTCCTGAGCACCAATGTCCTCCTCTACCTCCTCCTCTTCTTCCTGTCCTGCCCCCACAGGGGTCATGTGGCGTTGAGATCTGTGCGCCACGTCTACCGCACCCTGACCAGCCATTGTTAACAGCATTTGTTCCAGGACGTGCAACAGAGGAATGACGTCGTTCATCCCATAGTCCTGCCGACTCACGAATAGCATGGCCTCCTCAAAGGGCCTGAGCAAGCGCAGGTGTCACGCATGAGCTGTCAATGGCTGACATCTAAGTTACACAGGGAGTACCTTTATCCGCTTTTAACATCAGGAAATCGGTGATGGCCTTTTGCTGTTCGTAAAGGCGGTCTAACATATGTAGGGTTGAATTCCACCTTGTTGCAACGTCACAGCATGAGGAGTCGGTACGGGGGCCCATGGCAGATTACGGGCCTGGCAGCAGCAATGGGAGGCACGTAATCTGCCAGCACCCTATGTCAAAAAATTCAACACACCAGCAGTGTGTGAGGAGACCTGAAAGTGGCACATGGCAGAGTGTGGCGATGGAGACAGCAGCAATGGGAGGCCGTACAGGGACCCATGAGAGACTCTGGACCTGGCAGCAGCATGAGGAGGCGGTATATAGGGGCCTATGGCAGATTAGGGGCCTGGCAGCAGCTATAGGAGGCCCGTAATCTGCCAGCACCCTATGTCAAAAAATTCAACACACCAGCAGTGTGAGGAGACCTGAAAGTGGCACATGGCAGAGTGTGGCGATGGAGACAGCAGCAATGGGAGGCCGTACAGGGACCCATGACAGACTCTGGACTTGGCAGCAGCATGAGGAGGCAGTATATAGGGGCCTATGGCAGATTAGGGGCCTGGCAGCAGCTATAGGAGGCCCGTAATCTGCCAGCACCCTATGTCAAAAAATTCAACACACCAGCAGTGTGAGGAGACCTGAAAGTGGCACATGGCATGAGACACTGTGGACCTGGCAGCAGCATGAGGAGGCGGTACAGGGGCCCATGGCAGATTAGGGGCCTGGCAGCAGCTATAGGAGGCCCGTAATCTGCCAGCACCCTATGTCAAAAAATTGAACACACCAGCAGTGTGTGAGGAGACCTGAAAGTGGCACATGGCAGAGTGTGGCGATGGAGACAGCAGCAATGGGAGGCCGTACAGGGACCCATGACAGACTCTGGACTTGGCAGCAGCATGAGGAGGCGGTATATAGGGGCCTATGGCAGATTAGGGGCCTGGCAGCAGCTATGGGAGGCCCGTAATCTGCCAGCACCCTATGACAAAAAATGGAACACACCAGCAGTGTGTGAGGAGACCTGAAAGTGGCACATGTTTGAGGCATGATTCATGGCGGATTTAGTCAGTTGTGTCAGGAACTGGTGGTTTGAAATCCAGACTAATCCACGCCTGATTCATTTTCACAAACGTGAGTCTCTCCACACTTTGGGTGGACAGTCGTGTCCTCCGCGGAGTTACAATACCTCCTGCCGCACTAAACACGCGCTCCGATGCCACGCTACTGGCCGGGCATGACAGCCTTTCAAGGGCAAATTCAGCTAGTTGGGGCCAAAGGTCAAGTTTCGTTGCCCAGTAGTCAAGGGGATTGTCTACCTCGGTTGGCAGGGTGCTGTCCAAGTAGGCCCAAGCCTGTTGTTTGAGGTCCTGCTCCAGGTCCACCTGATGCTGCTGCTGCTGCTGCTGCGGCTGGTTAGTAGTTTCCTCACTGCGCTGGTGAAGAAAGCTACTCATCATCGACTGCAGACTGAGGCAGCCGCTGCTGGTGGAGCTGCCACTGCTCCTACCACCCGACCCCAACCCTGCTGCCATGGCAGCGGAACGCGAGCGCACAGGGCCCACAGTGTCTGAGGATGGACGTTGGCGCACAAAGGCAGAGACCAACTGACTACATAGGTGGTTTTTATAGTACGTTATTTTGGCCTCCCTCTCAGCAGGTGTGAAAAAGGCCACCATTTTTGAACGGTAGCGAGGGTCCAACAAGGTGGACAGCCAAAAGTCATCCCTCTGTCTGATGGTTATTATTCGGCTGTCGCTACGCAAGCAACCGAGCATGCTATGGGCCATTTGTGCCAAGGAATGCGAGGGACTCCCTGCCTCCATCTCCACAGCATACTGCCACGGTGCGTCTTGGTCCTCTGTCTCCTCCTCCTCCTCCTCTACCAGATGCTCCTGCTCCTCCACTCCTGTCCGCTGAGTGGAAAAACCACCCATTTCACTCAATAATTCCTGAGCACAAATGTCCTCCTCTACCTCCTCCTCTTCTTCCTGTCCTGCCCCCACAGGGGTCATGTGGCGTTGAGATCTGTGCGCCACGTCTACCGCCCCCTGACCAGCCATTGTTAACAGCATTTGTTCAAGGACGTGCAACAGAGGAATGACGTCGTTCATCCCATAGTCCTGCCGACTCACGAATAGCGTGGCCTCCTCAAAGGGCCTGAGCAAGCGGCAGGTGTCACGCATGAGCTGCCAATGGCTGACATCGAAGTTACACAGGGGAGTACCTTTATCCGCTTGTAACATCAGGAAATCGGTGATGGCCTTTTGCTGCTCGTAAAGGCGGTCTAACATGTGTAGGGTTGAATTCCACCTTGTTGCAACGTCGCAGATCAGGCGATGATGTGGAATTCCGTTCTGCCGCTGCAGCTCAATGAGGGTGTGCTTTGCGGTGTAGGAATGGCTGAAATGCATGCAAAGTTTACGTGACATTTTAAGGATGTCTTGCAGTGGGATGGTGGATTTTAGGAACCGCTTGACAACCAGATTGAACACGTGAGCCATGCATGGCGCATGGCACAACCTTCCTTGACGCAGAGCAGACACCATGTTCTTTCCGTTGTCGGTCAACATGGTTCCGATTTTCAGTTTGCGCGGAGACAGCCATCTGTCGATTTCTCTGTTCATTACACTCAGAAGTTCCTCCCCTGTGTGACTACGTTCGCCAAGGCATACCAGGTGCAGAACAGCGTGACACCGTTGCGCCCTGCACATGTGATATGCCGGTCGGGTAATGGGACTTGGCACGGGGGTGGCGGCTGAGGACACGGCGGAAGAAGAGGTGGTAGAGGCGGACATCTTTTGTGGACCAAGGACGTGCAAACGTGGAGGCAAAAGCGGCGTGACCTGTCCAAGTTGCTGGTGCGGCTGTGACGGCACCACGTTCACCCAGTGGGCCGTAAATGACATGTACTGTCCCTGACCGTAGTTACAGCTCCACACGTCGGCGCTGCCGTGCACTTTGGCAGAGACCGACATGCTCAAAGACTGGCCCACCATCTCTTCTACATGTGAATGCAGGGCTGGCACTGCCTTTTTGGCGAAGAAATGACGGCTTGGCACTCTCCACCGTGGCGCGGCACAAGCCATCATTTCTCGGAAAGGTGCTGAGTCCACCACTTGGAAAGGAAGGGACTGCAGCACCAGCAACTTGGACAGGAGGACGTTCAGCTTTTGCACCGTCGGGTGCGTGCTCGCAAACTGTTGTCTCTTGGAAATGGATTCCAAGAAAGACTGCTGACGGAATCCGTGAAGAGGAGTAGCAGGAGAAGGAGCATCTGAACGAGCGGAAGATGCCAACGAGCGACAACTCCCCTCAGCAGAGGTGTTGGAGCCTTGACTGGCTGATGGAGGGCGATTGACGTCGGGTGACGGAGCAAGTAACGGAGCGGGTGATGGAGCGGGGGCTGGGGCGGGCAGAACCGCCGTATCTTTATCACGGTTTTCCCAGGCCACCAAATGGCGACGCTGCATATGCTGCCGCAACGCTGTAGTCCCAACATGGGCCCCCTGGCCACGCTTGACTTTCTGGCCACATAGTCGACATACGGCTACGTTTACTTCCTCGGGCGGCTTGACGAAAAATTGCCACACCGCCGAGTAGGAAACTTTGCCCCCGATACTCCTCACTGGCTGACTGCTGCTTCCTCCGTGCACACCGGCACCACTACTGGCCGTGGTGGTAGGCTGCAGTGGAGCTGGTGCTCTACTCCGTGGCCGTTTGGCTCCACTGACACTGCTGCGACCCTGCTGCTGTCTCCTGGGCAACCCGACTGTTTCGCTCGCTGCCAAGCTGCCACCCTCTTCTCCTGATGATGCGGAAGAAATTGCCTGATGACGACGAGGCTGCCAAGTGCGATCAACCTCCTCATCATCAAGTAGGGTCTCCGCCTCACTACTAGCCCCCTCGGCTGCGTCTGGGTCAGGAGACAGACCTGTCTCTAGACCGGCTACCGAGCCACTCTCCTCGCCACTACTTCTTCGCCTGGCTGCTGAAAAGGCGGATGTCTCCCCCCGTTCCTGACCGCCCTCTGTTAGCTCTTCCTCACTGTACAGTGGGGCTGAGCCCACAGCATGCGATACTTCGCTTGGTGAGGGAACACCAAAGGACAGGGGCAGGTAGAGGACACGTGATTTCAGTGGGCTTGGTCCCGGACCATGCCAACTAACGGTTGTGTCTGGCGTACCCACCGACCGTTGGCTGTAGGTGTCAGAGGTGACCTGGGAAGAGGAAGACGACCGAGCCAACCAATCGACGACGGCAGGGTTGTCGGTGGAGACACGACCGCTGGATGACGCCGGGAGCACTGGCCTCTGGCTGCGAATAGTGCTGCCTCGACCCCTTCCTCTGCTGCCACGTCTGCTCGCTCCTAAAACATTGCCTCCTCTGCCACTCCTCTGCATGTTGTCTGACATACTCTTTAATTCAACGATTCTGTGTCCCTGAGTAACAATTCTGTGTCCCTGAGTAACAATTCTGTGTCTGTCCCTGAGTAACAATTCTGTGGCCCTAAGTAACGGTTCTGTGGCCCTCAGTAACAATTCTGTGTCCCTCAGTAACAATTCTGTGTCTGTCCCTGAGTAACAATTATGTGGCCCTAAGTAACGGTTCTGTGGCCCTCAGTAACAATTCTGTGTCCCTGATTAACGTTTATGTGGCCCTAAGTAACGGTTTTGTGGCCCTCAGTAACAATTCTGTGTCCCTGAGTAACAATTCTGTGTCTGTCCGAGTAACAATTCTGTGGCCCTAAGTAACAGTTCTGTGGCCCTCAGTAACAATTCTGTGTCCCTGAGTAACAATTCTGTGGCCCTAAGTAACAGTTCTGTGGCCCTCAGTAACAATTCTGTGTCCCTGAGTAACAATTCTGTGGCCCTAAGTATCGGTTCTGTGGCCCTCAGTAACAATTCTGTGTCCCTGAGTAACAATTCTGTGTCTGTCCGAGTAACAATTCTGTGGCCCTAAGTAACAGTTCTGTGGCCCTCAGTAACAATTCAGTGTCCCTGAGTAACAATTCTGTGGCCCTAAGTAACAGTTCTGTGGCCCTCAGTAACAATTCTGTGTCCCTGAGTAACAATTCTGTGGCCCTAAGTAACGGTTCTGTGGCCCTCAGTAACAATTCTGTGTCCCTGAGTAACAATTCTGTGTCTGTCCGAGTAACAATTCTGTGGCCCTAAGTAACAGTTCTGTGGCCCTCAGTAACAATTCTGTGTCCCTAAGTAACAATTCTGTGGCCCTAAGTAACGGTTCTGTGGCCCTCAGTAACAATTCTGTGTCCCTAAGTAACAATTCTGTGGCCCTAAGTAACGGTTCTGTGGCCCTCAGTAACAATTCTGTGTCCCTAAGTAACAATTCTGTGGCCCTAAGTAACGGTTCTGTGGCCCTCAGTAACAATTCTGTGTCCCTCAGTAACAATTCTGTGTCCCTCAGTAACAATTCTGTGTCTGTCCCTGATTAACGTTTACGTGGCCCTAAGTAACGGTTCTGTGGCCCTCAGTAACAATTCTGTGTCCCTGATTAACGTTTCTGTGGCCCTAAGTAACGGTTCTGTGGCCCTCAGTAACAATTCTGTGTCCCTCAAGAAACAATTCTGTGTCTGTCCGTGAGTAACAATTCTGTGGCCCTAAGTAACGGTTCTGCGGCCCTCAGTAACAATTCTGTGTCCCTGATTAACGTTTATGTGGCCCTAAGTAACGGTTCTGTGGCCCTCAGTAACAATTCTGTGTCCCTGATTAACGTTTCTGTGGCCCTAAGTAACGGTTCTGTGGCCCTCAGTAACAATTCTGTGTCCCTCAGTAACAATTCTGTGTCTGTCCCTGAGTAACAATTCTGTGGCCCTAAGTAACGGTTCTGTGGCCCTCAGTAACAATTCTGTGTCCCTGATTAACTTTTATGTGGCCCTAAGTAACGGTTCTGTGGCCCTCAGTAACAATTCTGTGTCCCTGATTAACGTTTCTGTGGCCCTCAGTAACAATTCTGTGTCCCTCAGTAACAATTCTGTGTCTGTCCCTGAGTAACAATTCTGTGGCCCTAAGTAACGGTTCTGTGGCCCTCAGTAACAATTCTGTGTCCCTGAGTAACAATTCTGTGGCCCTAAGTAACGGTTCTGTGGCCCTCAGTAACAATTCTGTGTCCCTGAGTAACAATTCTGTGGCCCTAAGTAACGGTTGTGGCCCTCAGTAACAATTCTGTGTCCCTCAGTAACAATTCTGTGTCTGTCCCTGAGTAACAATTATGTGGCCCTAAGTAACGGTTATGTGGCCCTCAGTAACAATTCTGTGTCCCTGAGTAACGTTTCTGTGGCCCTAAGTAACGGTTCTGTGGCCCTCAGTAACAATTCTGTGTCCCTGAGTAACAATTCTGTGTCTGTCCCTGAGTAACAATTCTGTGGCCCTAAGTAACGGTTCTGTGGCCCTCAGTAACAATTCTGTGTCCCTGAGTAACGTTTCTGTGGCCCTAAGTAACAATTCTGTGGCCCTCAGTAACAATTCTGTGTCTGTCCCTGAGTAACAATTCTGTGGCCCTAACTAACGTTTCTGTGGCCCTAAGTAACAATTCTCTGGCACTCAGTAACAATTCTGTCTGTCCCTGAGTAACAATTCTGTGGCCCTAATAACGTTTCTGTGGCCCTAAGTAACAGTTCTGTGGCCCTCAGTAACAATTCTGTGTCCCTGAGTAACGTTTCTGTGGCCCTAAGTAACAGTTCTGTGGCCCTCAGTAACAATTCTGTGTCTGTCCCTGAGTAACAATTCTGTGGCCCTAACTAACGTTTCTGTGGCCCTAAGTAACAATTCTCTGGCACTCAGTAACAATTCTGTCTGTCCCTGAGTAACAATTCTGTGGCCCTAACTAACGTTTCTGTGGCCCTAAGTAACAATTCTCTGGCACTCAGTAACAATCCTGTCTGTCCCTGAGTAACAATTCTGTGGCCCTAAGTAACAATTCTGTGGCCCTCAGTAACAATTCTGTGTCTGTCCCTGAGTAACAATTCTGTGGCCCTAACTAACATTTCTGTGGCCCTAAGTAACAGTTCTGTGGCCCTCAGTAACAATTCTGTGTCTGTCCCTGAGTAACAATTCTGTGGCCCTAACTAACGTTTCTGTGGCCCTAAGTAACAGTTCTGTGGCCCTCAGTAACAATTCTGTGTCTGTCCCTGAGTAACAATTCTGTGGCCCTAACTAACGTTTCTGTGGCCCTAAGTAACAATTCTCTGGCCCTCAGTAACAATTCTGTCTGTCCCTGAGTAACAATTCTGTGGCCCTAATAACGTTTCTGTGGCCCTAAGTAACAGTTCTGTGGCCCTCAGTAACAATTCTGTGTCTGTCCCTGAGTAACAATTCTGTGGCCCTAACTAACGTTTCTGTGGCCCTAAGTAACAATTCTCTGGCACTCAGTAACAATTCTGTCTGTCCCTGAGTAACAATTCTGTGGCCCTAACTAGCGTTTCTTTGGCCCTAAGTAACGATTCTGTGGCCCTCATTAACAATTCTGTGTCCCTGAGTAATGCTTCTCTGTCCCTAAGTAACGTTTCTCTGTCCCCAAGTAACGTTTCTGTGGCCCTAACTCTGTCCCTAATACAGCCAGGTCTGCCTCCGTTGAATGACTGGAGGCAAATGAAGAATTCTAAAATGGCCGCTATTTATAGCTCGACCATTACACAGTGCTGGCTGCCTGGCTGCTGATTGGCTAATGCGATCACATGTCATTAAGGAATGCATTATGGGTCAGCGCGCCTTGTCTGCGCGCCTTCCCAGACATCCCCGCTCCGTCGCCGCACATGTCCGCCGCCATTTTAGGAAAAATTTCGATTCGCGCGTCCGAAGTAGGCTATTTTCCAATATTCGACTCGAATTCCACTTCGCCTACTTCGATTCGCTCATCTCTAAAAGCCATCCACAACTCTGCCCCCAGCTACATCACCAACCTGGTGTCAAAATATCAACCAAACCATTCTCTTCGATCCTCCCAAGACCTTCTGCTCTCTAGTTCCTGTGTCACCTCCTCCCATGCTCACCTCCAGGACTTCTCACGAGCTTCTCCCATCCTATGGAACTCCCTACCCCATTCTGTCCATCTGTCTCCTATTTTATTCACCTTTAGACGATCCCTGAAAACCTTTCTGCTTCTACCTAGTAAACTGCCATTTATTTCCTTCATCAGCTCATTCCCCCACAGCTATTACCTTTTGTATCACTCAACCCTTCCTCCTAGATTGTAAGCTCTAACGAGCAGGGCCCTCTGGTTCCTCTTGTACCAAATTGTATTGTAACTGTAATGTCTACCTTCATTTTCTGCACAAACTGTTGGTGCTATATAAATCCTGTATAATAATAATAATATGGTGAGTATATGGGGTGTATTTGCATATGAATAAGTGGTGGTTTCTTTAAAATATTTGCAGCCATAAATGGCTTCTAAACTCACCTGCCTTTTCTGATAACCTAGAACCACTTAAATTCATTCAGAATGGAGCACACAGGGCGTTCAAATAACTCATCTTTCCCCAATCTCTCTGCAAACAATGAACCAAAAAGACCTCAATTCTGAGTTCAGGGCTGTCAAATTCCAGCCAGTAGTGTGGCTGAATAACAATAAATAAAATAAGGAATAAAAAGGGAAAGGTTTGATACTTATTTTACAACAGCAAAAAATAATTAGAACTTATATTGTATATGCAGCCACAATCTGCAGCTCACACAAAGATAAATTATGGCTTACAGTATGTGCTGTTTGCTAAGTAGTACTGTATATTAGTTTTTGTGCTAACAACATTTACCCAGGGACTATAAAGATACATATGTCAAGGAAAACAAGGTGTAGGGAGAATTTACATTGATTCGTTATTGATTTGTGTCGGCAGCTTGCATGTTACTTACAAACTGGAGCATGGAAATTCACTCTAGAACTGCTTTATAGCTTCAAGGTTTTTAGTTTATAGATTGGAAAAAATACCAAAATATCATTTAAACCGAAGCAAGATAACTGCTTCTGAAACAACAATGCAATTTATTTTTTCTAGCTAAAATTACTTGTAGAAAATTTTCCACGTAATTTCACACCTCTTAACCTATGAAAGGTTCCAGTAACATTCCGGAGTAAAACTATTATTGTAGCAACATATAATGATTCTGTTGTTCAGGATACAGACACCTTCCCAGTGTGTTCAGTTTTGTTATATGACAGCAGAAAAGTTTAACAGAATAGGTAATCAGCTGAATGATTAGACAGGGAGTAACTTGCAGTGCACTAAATGGGTCCATTAGGGTTAGAAGCATAATATACACAATACAGTGAAGGAAATAAGTATTTGGTCCCCTGCTGATTTTAAATGTTTGCCCACTCACAAAGAAATGATCAGTCAAAAAATTGAATGGTAGGTGTACAAGGGAGCTGAAAGTTCGAGCTGCCAAACGTCAGCCACCAAACCTTAAAATAAATAGATAAAGTGCAGCACTAAAAGATATGGGTAATAAAAATGAAATTAATAATTCATAAAAAGTTTGTTCAATTAATAATCCTCCACTTGACTAAGTGTGGTAAATGGCACCAATAATAACTTACACAACAGCAGATAACTCCAAAGCCAGTGACAGGGAATAAATGGCAAAAATGCGCACTCACCGACCGCACATAGAATATGCACAGATATGTATATATCTCCACCGGATGGGGTGTGAACAGTCTGCAGATGGTGGACTTCCTTCAGGAAAGAGAAGTCATCAGGTTTGGATGTAGTACTAATCTGCTGGATCCAGAGGTCTCCTTTAGGTAGTCTGAGTATACAGCCTGGGTACAGGACTCCCTCCTCTGGATGTTGGATGGTATAAAAGATTGCTCTGTGGATTTAACAGCTCCTCCAATCAGGAGCAAAGAAGAGGGGTGCCAATAGTGTAGTACTTCAGTGTATTTATTGAATAAACTTAAAATCATAAGCAAACATATAGGTGGAGGTACAGTACACAATCATGTGAAGGAATGCAGAGTACTGCAGCACTGACCTCAAGCAAGATGGCCGCCGGACCTCCTCGTGGTTTCGGCGGCGATGACGTCACACACTGTCAGCTCCTCCTGGAGTACATGCTGTATACCCAGACTACCTAAAGGAGACCTCTGGATCCAGCAGATTAGTACTACATCCAAACCTGATGACTTCTCTTTCCTGAAGGAAGCCCACCATCTGCAGGCTGTTCACACCCCATCTGGTGGAGATATATACATATCTGCGCATATTCTATGTGCAGTCGGTGAGTGCGCATTTTTGCCATTTATTCCCTGTCACTGGCTTTGGAGTTATCTGCTGTTGTGGAAGTTATTATTGGTGCCATTTACCACACTTAGTTAAGTGGACGATTATTAATTGAACAAACTTTTTATGAATTATTAATTTCATTTTTATTACCCATATCTTTTAGCGCTGCACTTTATCTATTTATTTGCAATTTGAGGTTTATGTGATTTCCTATAGTGTACTAGCTGCTATCTTTTATAGAGCGCTCGCTTAATTACTTTACCAAACCTTAATGACTTGGAGAGGATCTGCCAAGAGGAGTGGGCCAAAATCCCTCCTGAGATGTGTGCAAACCTGGTGACCAACTACAGGAAATGTCTGACCTCTGTAATTGCCAACAAGGGATTTGCCACCAAGTACTAAGTCATGTTTTGTGAAGGGGATCAAATACTTATTTCCCTCATGAACATGCAAATCAGTGCATAATTTGTTAGAATTGCATTTCTTTTAAATTTTTTGTTGCTGTTCTGTCTCTCAGTGTTACAATTCACCTACCATTCGATTTTTAGACTGATCATTTCTTTGTGAGTGGGCTAACATTCAAAATCAGCAGGGGATCAAAAACTTGTTTCCTTCACTGTATTTCTAAGCCCTAAATGGGTTAGAAGCAATAAAACAAAACATGTTCAGAATGGCAAAGAGCATGCATACACTGCAAAAAGGTACACAAACATAGACTTGTCACAGCAATGTCTCTGTCGATCAGGGCAATGTGGTTGCATAGCATTGTCTCTATAAGTCTCTATAATAACAGAGAGTCAAGCTGAGAACCCATTGAGTAAAGCAGTTCATAACACAGCTACTTTTACTTATCCTCATAGAATGTTCTCTTGGTGAAGTCTAGGGTAGCACTGGTAACACAGGCGAACAGCTGGAGGGATCCGGGCCAAAGTACAAAGGCCTACTCCACTGGAATTATGGTACCTAGCAATTGTGGAGGGGCTCCCCACAGTAGCTGGGCCTTCAAGGGAAGCCATGCGCTGTTCTGGGGAGTGGCTTTTCTTTGTGGAGTCTGGTGATGCAGCCAATTTGGGGGGAGGATTAAGATGTGTGCCTGTGTGGGGTTAATGATGACATCTGTGATTTGGGAACACAGCCTACCTTTATAACATATGCAATTTGTATCAAGTGCATGATTAGTTGCACCATAAAATCTGAGTTCCTTTATTCAATTTTAAATAAAATATTGATGGTTTTATGGATAGCACCATTAGTTATGTGTATGCTTTCTTTGCCTGAACTAAGTGCCGTTATGAATTCTGGGAGGCTTGGCGCATCTAAAACGTGCCTATGCATGTGTGCAATGCATAGCTGTTACCACTTATGTAAGCAGCTTTTTATCTTGCCAGGCCCAAAGGTTTGCTTTTTTTTTTACACATAACTTTGTAACTGCACTTGGACAGCCCAAGATCACATAAGTAAGTACCATACTGAAGGAGTTCAGGCTGGTTTGTCTGCCATCAAAGGTGTTTAATGATAAATCTAAAAGGCTGGCTGTGAATCACACAGCACAAAGTATCATGTCTGTGTTGTCTTGGAGTCGTTAATTATTAGTTTAATTATCTACTATCATGACCTAGGATGGCCACATACAGGTAGATATCTCAGTCAAGTCCTCATGTACACTTGACGTTTTTACAGCTGCTGTTTTTGGCTTTTGACGTTTTTTTTCTACAGCCAGTAAACCCCCCAACATGTTATCCTATGTGACCCTGCACACACAGACTGTAATCAATGTTTTTTGGCTGGGATGTTTTTTGGGTGGAAAAAAAACCCAGGACTAGTGGGTTTCTAGAGGAGTTTTTTTAGCTGTAAAAATGCTCTAACGCTGAAAAACATGGTAAAAAGCTGAAAAGCTGCGTTTTTTGACTTTTTGTAAAAAAAAATGCTAAAGAATGCAAACGCGGAAAGACACGTGAAAACGCCGCTAATTGCGGCAGAAGAACGCTAAAAAAGCTGAAAAACTCCCATTTTTAACGTGACTTTACACATCTAACGTTGCCATGCATGACCTGCTGCACAGTAATGCAGGCCATAGATGGGGAGAAAACCGGCCGATTTTTCTTTAAAAAAACGAAAAATCGGTCGTTCAAGCGGCCGACGTTACCAGGAACGGTAAAAAAAAAAAAAAAAAAGACGATTTTCATCACGTCTACAGCCGGCAAAAAGTGTCCCTGCAGAGAGCTCCGCTATTTCTTTGACAGTTCTTTGACATTTATAGTGGTTGCAACAATGTATCTATTTGTATCCATTTAGGATACAGATGTTTTTATTCGGAAACAAATAGATACATTGTTGCAACTGCTATAAATGTCAAGGAACTGTCAAAGAAATAGCGCAGCTCTCTGCAGGGACACTTTTTGCCGGACTGGAATTCCTCTTCTTCTTCATCCTCTTCTTCTTCATCCTCTTCTTCTTCTTCCTCTTCTTCTTCATCCTCTTCTTCTTCTTCCTCTTCTTCTTCTTCCTCTTCTTCATCCTCTTCTTCCTCTTCCTCTTCTTCCTCTTCTTCTTCATCCTCTTCTTCATCTTCTTCCTCTTCTTCATCCTCTTCTTCATCCTCTTCTTCCTCTTCCTCTTCTTCATCTTCCTCTTCTTCATCCTCCTCTTCTTCATCCTCCTCTTCTTCATCCTCCTCTTCTTCTTCATCCTCTTCTTCTTCATCCTCTTCTTCCTCTTCTTCTTCATCCTCTTCTTCTTTTTGTCTTCCTCTTCTTCATCCTTTTCTTCTTTTTGTCTTCCTCTTGCAGGTCACTGCTCATGCGCAGATTTTTTTATCGGTAAAAAGATTGGCCGATTTTCCAATAATTGCCGCGAAAATCGGCCGATTGGCAAAATCGGGCAATTTTTTTCCAACTTTACCGATAAAAAAAATCTGCCAAAATACCGAAAAACGGCCGAACAATTAGCCCACTAACGATTCGAAAATCGGCCGATTTTATTTTCGGCTGAAAAATCGGCCGATTTTCGACCCATCTATGGCCTGCATAACATACAAAACAGCCAAATGATAAAAGTGTTGCACGAGTGGTTAAAAAATTTGTTCTCTTATAACAGAAAAAGAAGAGAAGGTTCTGTACTGTCACAAAAAAGGTTCTTAAATAATCTGGAAATTATCTGTGCGATAACTGTTGGAAGCTTTCTTTATTTCACCCTAAGGAATCCTATATGGTCTAATCACCCCCAGATGGTTGCATTGGTCTGTGAAATTGGTGAACTGAGTCACGTATGGCCTCCCTGTGAGTTACATAAGTAGCCGTGATGTGGATAAATACTTTGTGCAATAATATACAGCAAATAAAAGGAATTAAATTGTTTCTATACTGTAGATTTTTGCACATTCATGACTGTTCAGGTCTCATGTATATTTCAACAATTTATACCAACTTTTGTGTCCAAAGAATGAAGGTAATTGGTTATTATTTGATTCATACAAGTTCTTCCCCTTTTTCATCCAGCAGAGTTCACCTGTGCTGGACTACAGAACATCTCCCCCTTATATTGTAGAAATGAGGAGAGATGGATGACTTGTACAGTCCAGCAACAGAGAACCCAGGCAAGAGTGACAGCAATGTTTGGGATTTTGGTACAGCAGAGGCAATCTTGTCTCTACAGGAAGGTTAGGAAGCTATTGGGAGCAACGGGTAATTTTTTTGTGCTTGCAGCATTTTTAAAGAGACAAATTGGGGAAATGCACATGCATTGCACAGATGTACTGCATATGTATTTTTTATTTTATTTTACCAAGAAATACATTTTAAAACTGCAGTCTAGGTATGCATTTTATTGCATGGTTACACTGTTTCTCAATTGGCATTGCCACCATTAGCAGAAGACTTTCTTTTTTTTTCAGTGAATGCAAGAAACTCTCTGATTGGACATGGTGAAAATTGTGATGTCACCTCTCCACCTCGAGAAAACCTTGCATTCAGTGAAAAAAATACAAGATGTTCTAGGTATGCATTTTATTGCATAGTTGCACTGGTCCAGTTTGGACAAATGAAAGTATGCATATCTTATACTTGAGTGATCCCTGTGGAAGCTGCAAATCACTGTAGTAGTCACCACTACTACAGTGATAGCAGCACTCTTCCAAATCCAGTGCTGAGCAGTGTCTCTTCTGCATAGTACCCACAGGGATTTCACAATTGGCATTGCTCCCATTAGCAGAAGACTTTGTTTTTTTTCAGTGAATACAAGAAACTCTCTGATTGGACATGGTGGAAATTGTGATGTCACCTCTCCACCTCGAGAAAACCTTGCATTCAGTGAAAAAAATACAAGATGTTCTAGGTATTCATTTTATTGCATAGTTACACTGGTCCAGTTTGGACAAATGAAAGTATGCTAATCTCATACTTGAGTGATCTCTGTGGAAGCTGCAAATCACTGTAGTAGTCACCGCTACTATAGTGATAGCAGCACTCTTCCATATCCAGTGCTGAGCAGTGTCCCTTTTGCATAGTACCCACAGGGATTTCTCACTTGTTATTGCCACCATTAGCAGAACACCTTTTTTTTCTTCAGTGAATACAAGAAATTCTCTGATTGGACATGGTGGAAATTGTGAAGTCACCTCCCCACCTTTCCACATCGAGAAAACCTTGCATTCAGTGAAAAAAATCCAAGGTGTTCTGAAAAAGGCACCAGTGCCAAGCAAGCCACCCCAACAGTTACTATGCAGAAGGGTGGCCACTCAGCTGGGTCGAGAAGACTGCTGCTATCACAGTAGTAGCTGTAACTACAACAGTCAGGTTTGAGATATGTATACTTACAGTGCCTTGAAAAAGTATTCATACCACTTGAAATTTTCCGCATTTTGTCATTGTACAACCAAGAATGGAAATGTATTTTATTGGGATTTTATGTGATAAACCAACACAAAGTGGCACATAATTGTGAAACTGAAGGAAAATGATAAATGGTTTTCAAAATTTTTTACAAATAAATATCTGGCATGCATTTTTATTCAGCCCCCTTTACTTTGATACCCCTAACTAAAATCTAGTGGAGCCAATTGCCTTCAGAAGTCACCTAATAAGTAAATAGAGTCCACCTGTGTGTAACTTAATCTCAGTATAAATACAGCTGTTCTGTGAAGCCCTCGGAGGTTTGTTAGAAAACATTAGTGAACAAACAGCATCATGAAGGCCAAGGAACACACCAGACAGGTCAGGGATAAAGTTGTGGAGAAGGGTTAGGTTACAAAAAAATAACTCTAGCTTTGAACATCTCATGGAACACTGTTCAATCCATCATCCAAAAATGGAAGGAGTATGGTCCAACTGCAAACCTACCAAGACATGGCTGTCCACCTAAACTGACAGGCCTGGCAAGGAGAGAATTAATCAGAGAAGCAGCCAACATGCCCATAGTAACTTTGCAGAAGCTGCAGAGATCCACAGGTCAGGTGGGAGAATCTGTCTACAAAGCAACTATTAGTCATGCACTCCACAAATCTGTCCTTTATGGAAAAGTAGCAAGAAGAAATCCACTGTTGAAAAAGCCATAAGAAGTCCTGTTTGCAGCTTGCAAGAAGCCATTTAGGGGACACAGCAAACATGTGGAAGATGGTGCTCTGGTCATATGAGACTGAAATTAAACTTTTTGGCCTAAAAGCAAAACTCTATGTGTGGTGGAAAACTAACACTGCACATTACCCTGAACACACCATCCCCACCGTGAAACACGGTGGTGGTGGCAGCATCATGTTGTGGGGATGCTTTTCTTCAGCATGAACAGGGAAGCTGGACAGAGTTGATGGGAAGATGGAGGAGCCAAATACAGGGTAATCTTAGAAGAAAACCTGTTAGAGTCTGAAAAAGACTTGAGACTGGGGCGGAGGTTCACCTTCCAGCAGGACAACAACCCTAAACATACAGAGCTACAATGTAATGGTTCAGATCAAAGCATATTCATGTGTTAGAATGACCCAGTCAAAGTCCAGACCTAAATCCAATTGGGAATATGTGGCAAGACTTGAAAATTGATGCTCACAAATGCTCTCCGTCCAATCTGATGGAGCTTGAGCTATTTTCCAAAGAAGAATGGGCAAAAATTTTACTCTCTAGTTGGTAGAGACATCCCCAAAAAGACTTGCAGCTGTAATTGCAGTGAAAGGTGGTTCTACAAAGTATTGACTCAAGGGGGCTGAATACAAATACATGCCACACTTTTCAGATATTTATTTGTAAAAAAAATTTGAAAACTATTTATCATTTTCCTTCCACTTCACAATTATGTGCCACTTTGTGTTGGTCTATCACATAAAATCCCAATAAAATACATTTATGTTTTTGGCTGTAACATGACAAAATGTGGAAAATGTCAAGGGCTATGAATACTTTTTCAAGGCACTGTACATTCATCCAAGCTGGACCCATGGAACTATGGATTAAATTCATACTTAAACTTAATTTCAAATAAGCACAACTGCTGAATTTCTGTTGTTGGTTATAAACAAGGCATAAACATTATGAATTAAAAAAATACAAGCAATTTAAATCTGTATTGAAACCCTATGATCTTGCTTGACGTGCAGCATTGTTTTTTTAAGGATGAGCTAGGATTTTTTGACAATATTGCTTGGCAAACATGATTATATTTTCTATGCAATCTGCATGCAAAAACATAAAAAAAAATATGCATTTTTTTCTATTTTGTCCAGTATTAGTTTAAAAAAACAAGTTTTATTGTAATTAAAAAGTAATTATTGATTCTATAATGTGTCCTTTTGTAAAATACATTAAAAGGATGTTGCTGGTGTAGAGCATGGTAAAGTCATCTGCAAATTAAAAAAAAGCTTGTACTTCAACATTGGCAAATTTCTTTTTACAAGACACTGAAAAAATAACATAAAAAATATATGAAAATGGAAAATAAAAAATAAGTTAAAAAAAATAGAAATCAATCAATGGAAAAATAATAGCTAAGGAAAAAATGGGAGAAAGGGGTTAACAGGGTCTCATGAGGGTTCACTAATGGTTAATAAGGGGTTAAATAGGAAAACATTTTATAATTATTTTGTTTCTACTTGTAAGGTTTCTTTAATTTATGTCATATGTGGATCAATATTTGATATACATATGAATTAAATAGTAAATACAATAAAACAATACATTGTTACATTGTTCAATATATTTAGTAAATTACATTTACAAACTATCTGCAAAAGAAAAAAAAAAGAATAGCTGTATGGGATCATAGTTGTTTGGGATCAATTATAGTCTTCTGGTTACAATTAGACAACTAAGTAGAAATTGTAAAGTAGATATGTACTTTACTTTAATATTTAAGTGCACAATTCCTTCCTAAAAGCGGACATTATGAGATGCCTGATATTACCTTTATTATTCAGAAGAGCTTCTTCTGCATCTCTGAGTTTACTTTGTGACTAGTGCTTGACTTCCTTTGAATTCGGGGCATTGCTTTCTTATAAGTGATTACAAAGGGTTTTTTTTAATAACAAACATACTTATCTGCACTGTACAATGGTTTTGCACAGAGCAGCCCCGATCCAGCTCTTCTCAGGTCCCTGCCAGTGCTCCTGACTCCTCCCCTCTGCTGAATGCATCCATAGCAAGTCGCTTGCTATGGGGGCACTCATGCAGGCTCGCTCCCGAGCTACACTCTGTATGCCTATAGACATGCACTGTGCAGCTTGGCCCTACCCCAGTTCTCTCCTCATAAACTGTGATTGACAGAAGCAGAAGACAATGGCTCCCACTTCTGCCTCCATGGTCAGTAAGGAGAGAGAGAGAAGAGAGCCACTGCTCTCGGGCACAGCGCTGGATTGAGATCCGGCTCAGGTAAAAAGGGACTAGAGGGGAGCTGCTTGCAATTTTTTTTTTTTTTAAATGCAGAGCGTGCATTAAGGTAAAAAACCTTCTGCCTTTAGAACAGCTTTAAACCAGTGATGATCAATCAACTAGCATTTTTAGAATGAAAAAAAGTTTATTCTAAACAGTTGCTTTAACCTCCTTTAGCGGTATTCCTGAGTGTAGCTCGGAGTAAAATTTGAGTACCAAGAGCGGTAACCCCGAGCTACACTCGGGCTTACCATGCGGCGTTGCTCAGGGAGTCCCTGCGGCACTTACCTTGTCCTTCGCTCCCACGATGTGTCCCCTGCAGCATCCCCGGCCATCTCCTCCGGCCGATGCCAGTATCCGGATCCGTGTTTTCCAGGTCCCGGTGACGTCGGGCGCCGGAGCCCGTAGGAAATTTGAAATTATTAAAAAATGTCATTTTTTAAAAAATGATTATTACATAGTAAAACATTGCTGTTTCAATGCATTTCACATACATTTTGTCCCTACTGCTTTGTACTGTGCCCTGCCTGCATTTTGACTGTTCTTTCTGCCTGGAAACTTAGAAATGTCCATGGCGTCCAAAAAGCGTCCCTTTAGGTCAAAAGCAGTTTTAGACCAGTTAGAGAACAGCGATAGTAAATTAGAACCACTTGCAGAATTGAGTGATAATGATTTGTGGGGAAATTCGTCATCAGACACTGAAAACGATTTTGTGACTTTGCTCAGCGATGTGCGAATTTGCCTCTGTATTTCAAATTTCAGTGTTTTTGGTTTGATTATATTATTGAATTAAATTTATTATTATTATATTATTATTTTTTATGATTATTTATTAAATTATAATTTATGATTTCGTGTTTCAAATTTTATCCTACCCGGGATGTTTACTAGACTCTTGTTCGTACAGATTTCAGTGAGTTATTTCTAAAAATTACAGCCTACAATAAAAAACTACATATTTCCATGCCAACAAATGGTACCGCTTTCAGCACAAAAAAATCGGAAATATTCATACCGCCGAGGAGGTTAATGAATTCCTAGGATAGATTTTGTTGTGGTGGTTTATGTAAGGATATATATTATTTATAAAGGGCGTGTCCCTTTCCCTTAGATGAAATATTACAGTGCCTCCAGCCGTTAAAATACGGCAAATATTTAGTAAACCAATAATTTGGACACCTTGATAATTTGATCACCACTTATTATTATACCTTGAATTCTTTTAGCCAATATGATTTCGTACCATACACACAAAATTTGCCTTATAATAGATAAATATAAAAATTTATTTATGTACAAAAATTATATATATATTAACACAAAACACAAAAGACTGGTGATAAATGAATATTGGTACACACAATCAAAAACATATCCTACCAATGTAAGACACACTAATAATGTCTCTAACTAATTACATCAATCACAAATTTAAATGATATGATATTTATTAAATTTATTAATAATTAATAATTTCGAATATCTCAAAGGTTATATTCTTACATGCCGTGGCCATAGGCTTGCAAGAAGTAAGCCCTTGATATATGATACTCTGGTTATTAATATTCAATAAATTATGAAATATGGAAAAATTTATAATATGGCAATAAACAATTTTTTTAACAGTAACACAGTATCTGACTACATATATCTAACTATCCAATATTGTTGTAATACACTACGGTAATTTTTATGATTCTACACAACAGAGAAAGTAATTAATACAAATCAAATAAACATCTCACCACACCCGGACGTCAGACTAGGCAACTCTCCCGTGGATTTAGCTGGCAGTGGAACGCCTTTAGACTGATATATAGGCAAGTGATAGATTCAATAGGGGAGAATGTAGGAAGTTATAAGTTTAGAGGTTTAAAGTTTTAGGAAGTTTGAAAAGATGGAAGAGTAGTTATTTCAGCGGAGATCTTCTTCAGATGTCAGGTCTTTCCATGAGGTCTTATGAGGGTTCTTCTTTTTCATGAGGTTTTTTTTTTTATGTTACAGCACATGGGCTTTTTATATCCACTAGTCCATTGTTCTAAGATACCTTCCCACCAGGCTTCCTGATTGGCTAGTTGAGAAATGTGTGTACATAAGCTATTTCTCACCTGCCCGCCAGGTGGCGGTCATGTATCACAGAACAATGTGAGTATTTGAGATGACTCATACCTTGGGTGGAATCTTCAGGTAATTTCAGGAATAAAATATACGGCTCTATCCAGATATAGCAGTGATCATACCTATGATATTCTAAATAGGGACCATGGAATATAGGTGTATATTCGGTTATTCCTCCTTGAAGTATCATCCTGTTTGTTTCCTGATAAGACATGTAACTAATGCTAGTTTATAATACATCTTACTTCCCATCATCTCAATACTCAAGTTAGTGATATATAGTTCCCATTGCTGAGTATTTAGTGGTGTTTAAAGTCTATGACATCTTATTTATAATCTGTTTTTGTAGTACATTTTTGTAATGATATACAGTGAACTTTTAAACTTAAATGTCCTGAATTTCACCCCTTGGTTTCAGCATCAACATTTCCTCTGTGTAGGGAAAAAATCTCTGTTTGCCTAGCCCTTGTATCGGACTCATGGTAAACAATTGTTAATGCTTTCACCCTTGGTGAACAATAGTAGATAGTAATAGTTTCAGAGGTTTGTTGGTTCATCACACTCTACAGGTTTTGGTTAAGCTTTCAAACAGTTGAGTTCCCGTCTCATTATTGTTGAAATGTTTACAAGTCAGAGTCCTATGTGTTTGACTTTCTGTAGATGCATTCTTCTCACTTCCATATACAAATAGTCCTTGTTGACAGTTTAAACAATCCCATTGTCTTGGAAAAGTCTTAATTCCCTGTTCTCTTCAGTTCTTTAACTAGAATTCTTGAAGGTTTAACCAAGACAAAATTAACTCTTAACATCCGGTTCTGCTGAGCTGTTTGCTATATAACATTATGTCTTGATAAAAGTCATATTTTTGACATGATTCAAAAGCCCACAACAAAATCCCCCTTTGTTTTTGGGGTATAGGCACGCGTAGAGGGGTGTCTGTATCGAAAAACATGAGTGAGGCTTTTGGCTAGAGTGATTGTTCGTCTTCTCCGGTGAAGGGAATGAAATAATAAAAAAAAAATTTCCGATAATAAAATGGCAGCGGTCATGCTGGTTGTTCCTCAACTTGACTCGGCGTCTTTAGATGGACACTTCCGATGACGATCCTGGTCTTGTGATGAGGCCGGCCTGGCCTGGCACATCCACCTTGGGGTCCATGGATCCTCCGCACGACAGGTCTCTTAGACGGTCTCCTAGGCGGGTTTTTTTTTTCCTCTGGACTGGCCCTTGGTGGCCTTGGACATCAGGTTATCGCCTCCGGATCGATCTCTGGCATCTGGTCTTTCCCACAGGACATTATAGCTTCCTTCTAGGGTCCGGTCATTGACACCTCCGATCGCCGGTCTGGTCATAGTCTGGGCCTTCCTTTCTAAATTATTAAAATGAACAGTTTAAGTATGGGATAGACATAAAATTATGTTACTGGATCCTGTAAGGCAAAAGATGAATTATATGTTTAAAGGAAGTTTAAGAATGAGCTCAATATCTCCAGATAGGAATTGGTGGGTTCAGTCTTCCAACAACTGCAATTGAGACTTCGGATGGCAAGCACGTAATTGATTGATGTGCACCCATCTATCACTGATTTCACCATACCGTGTCACCTGCAATTTATATGCGACCGGAGAGATTTTATCAATGATAGAGAACGGACCTTTCCAAGATGGAAGGAATTTCCGTTCCTTGATCTGGTCTCTTGCAAAGTTGTATAGATAGACCTTGTCACCAATCTCATATTCCTTCTTGGAGGTTTTGAGATCATAGTATGTCTTAGCACTAGTTGCAGCTCTTTCCAAATTTCGCTGGGCAAAGGCAAAAGCATATTGCAGATGTTTACGTAAATCCTCTATGTACTGGTGTGTGGTGGTAGCATTGATCAAATTTTGATCTGTAGTGCGATACAATAAGTGCTGGGGCAGTACCATCCGTCTACCTGTCATCAGTTCAAAAGATGACATTTTTGTAACTGTATTCGGAGTAGCCCTCAACGCCATCAGGACCAGCGGGAGTTTGACATCCCAATCTTTACCTGTTTCCTTAACAAATTTCTTAAGGACATTAACGATGGTCTGATTGTATCGTTCTACACCACCACTAGAGGCTGGCCGATAGGCGATATGCAATTTCCTTTTAACCCCCAAAATTTTCCACAATTTGGCCATCACTTCGCTAGTGAAGTGCGATCCTCTATCAGACTCTATCCTCTGAGGTAAACCAAAACGAGAAAATACATGATTTATTAGCAATGCAGCACATGTCTCGGAGCTATTATTTGGTGCTGGTATACATTCGACATACTTGGTGAATAAACATGTAACTGTTAACATATACCGATTTCCTCGTGAAGATTTTGTTACTGGCCCAATAAAATCCATCTGAAGGTCTGACCAAGGCATACATATCCCCCTCTTCTGGAGAGGTGCTCTGTGAGTTGGCTTGGTAGGTTGAAATTGGGGACATATTAGGCAACCTTGGCAGTATTCCTTCACATCACGTAACATATGAGGCCAGTAGGCATAATCCCGCAAGATCTCATACGTGATCTTCTCTCCACGATGACCGGAAGTGGGAGCATCATGGGCATGCTGTAGCATCAAACCTCTAAATTTAAGTGGGACGACCCATTGTTGTACGCCACCCTTTGAGGTTCGTATCAACAATCCCTGGTATAAAGAGAATTGGGATTTGGATTTCATTAAGATACGTAAATCCTCCTTCCCACTACATACTTCCTTATTTATGGGATTTTGGTTGGGATCTTCTATATGACTATAAAACAAGCCAATTATTGGGTCTTCTTTTTGGGCAGTAATTAAATCCTCACTAGGAGAATCGTGACTCCACTGTATTGCATTTGGATCACCAGCTGTTCTGGCCTGTTGCCTGGTGACAGCTTCGACCTGTACGGTACCTAAAAATTGATCGATGTCTAACAGTTCACCGGTGATTGCCCCTTCCTTGGCTAGAGAATCGGCCAGATCGTTCCCTTCTTTCTCGGCACCTAGAACCTTGGAGTGGCCTTTGGTCTTCTTGAAGTGCAGAGTGAGATCATTGGACCTTACCAGTTCATCAATGTGACAAAAGAGCTTACCATGTTTCACGGGTTTGTGATTACTCTTGTTCATGTTGTTTCGCTTCCACCTAGGAAAATACTCCACAAAACTATTCCTGACATAATTGGAATCGGTTATGATGGCACACTCTTTAATGTTGAACTCTATAGCCATCTCAACTGCTCTAAGAATTGCAGTAAGTTCAGCAACCTGACTGCTTTTTGGTCCAAGTTTGTATCCCACAGAAATTGGGGTGACACCTTGGGTCCAAACGATTCCAATACCTGCCACTAGTTGGAGCTGTTCCCCATCCTTGTGATGAAAAGCACAACCATCCACATATACACACGGCAGCTGTTTACAGTATTCTTCATCATAAACCTTGTAGGGAGAGAACAGTTGTTCTTCCAGAAAGTCAGTGTCCGGGGCCTCCATAGCAGGCGTAGTTGCGGAACAATCATGGAGCTCGGCTAGGCCCTGGGCTACTGGACTTTCCTTGTTCTGTTTGTACCGAATTTCAAGAGGCCACCCTTGCAAAGACAAAGTCCAAGCAGTGATGCGGCTATTAGACACATTTCCTCCCTTGATACGTTCACTCTTTAAATACTGTAAAGGCTGGTGTGCCGTTTCAACAATGATTCTCTCTCCCTGAATGTAACTGCGGAAATTCTGTAATGCCCACACGGTGGACAATAGAGCTTTTTCACAGTCACTGAACTTTACTTCAACCGGGGACAAAGTTTTACTGGCATAGGCAATCACCTTACTGACATCATCACGTTTCTGGTAAAGAACAGAACTCATACTTACCTGCGTAAACCCTGTCTCTAGATAGAAATTTTTACCCCCTTCGGGATATCCGAGACACGGCGCTTGTGTGAGACGTTCCTTTAATTCCTTCATGGCGTCCTCCTGTTTCTTACCCCACGACCATTCGACATCCTTCTTCAGTAGGTGAAGCAGTGGCTTGCTTATCTCGGCGTAATTGTCAATAAACTTACGCGAGTAGTTTACCATACCTAGGAATGATCTCAATTCTTTAAGGTTAGTAGGGACTTTACAGTTCAGAACCGCCTCAACTTTCTTCTTTTGTGGGTTCAAACCTTCAGCAGTAACTTCATGGCCTAGGAAGTTTACCTTCGTGCGACACCACTGGGCTTTTTGTAAGGACAGTTTTACTCCTGCTGCTTTTAATTGGCCCAGGACGTGCCGAAGTTCTGTAATGTGTTTGGCCATATCAGTACTTTTGATCAGGATATCATCCACATATGCCAACGTCCCCCTTTCGAAGGCGTCTGGCATGGCCTTGTGCATGAACACAGCAAATTCATGTCCGGAATTTATGAATCCGAAAGGCATTCGTACCCAACAATATTGTCGATTCCCAAAACTGAAGGCCAGTTTGTATTGGTCTTCCTCACTCACCTTTATGGTCCAATACCCCTGTGCACAATCCAAAGCTGTGAAAACTTGGGATCCTTGGAGCTGGGCGAGACACTGGTCTATGTATGGGACAGGCCATCCTGACATGTACACACGTTTGTTTAGCTGACGGAGATCAGCGCACAAACGCCATTGTCCATTGGGTTTTAAGATACCCAGGATCGGGTGGTTGTAGGAGCTGTGGATGGGCCTAATTATACCCCTTTCATGTAACTTCCTGATAATCTCAGCTAGAGATTCATAGGAAGCTAATGGTAACCTATACTGTCTTACGAATACTGGTGGGGCATCTGGATCTGTTTGGATCCTAGCGATGTGTAGGTCAGTAGTCCCACAATCGTAAGAATCCTTGGCAAAGATCTCTTGGAATTCAAGGAGAAGCTCTCGGAGCAATTGTCGGTCGAGATCACTGGCACACGCGTCGGCGAGGGCCACCATCTCTTCCACTAACTCCTTGAATCCAGGAAAGCTTTCCGGCTGACCTATCTCATATGCCTCTTCAAGTTTCGTGGTGAGGTCATTGGGTATGTGATGTGTGTGTGTGTTCTCCTGCCATCCAGGTTCTTTGGGGTACTCTTGTTCTTTGATTGGGTGATCAAAGACAATTGATGTCTCTTCGACTCGACAGGTGCCATCTTTAGAATCGAATGGATAAATGGACTCTATGGTGAAAATACCCTCTGGTAATGAATGGAATGTTTGTTCAATTAATTGTTCCTCCGACAAATATTCATCGGGGATGAGTCCAATCACCTGGTTAGTAACCCCAAAGGTATAATATTCAGTCTCTACCGCTAGACCAATAAGGGTCTCTTTGGGTAAGACGATGTCCTGATTGGACAGATTATGTACGTAAATGTACATCGGGGATTGATGTGTGTTAACTAGGGGCGTGTGTGTAATGTTCAGTCCCTCCCCCTGCATTTTATGGGAGAGGCATACTAATGCATCTGACCCCTTCAGTCTATGTCCCTTTTTAACTTGGATGGGGAGTATGAAATTATTTATGCCCTTAGGAATTGTAATCTTTTGGGCTACCTGGACTTCAACAGCATAAGGCATCTGTTGCTGGGATTTTAAAGCTAAGTCCAGATTTTGGTATTTTTCGGGGTCCCCCTTTAGTCGACTCCATAAACAGTCATTAATTAGGTCGACTTGCATTGCAAAGCGATGTAATACATCGTTGCCAAAATAAATTTTAGTTTGGGGATTATCCAAGACTAGGAACACATGGGTGGCTGTTTTGTTTCCTACAGTGACGTTTAAGAGACACCTAGCCATTGAATTGTAATCATCAGAGTCATCAAGGGAGTCTGAAATCCAATGACGCTGAGGTGTGGAGAAACGGATCATTTCCATTTCGGTCAGGTGTTTTATCAACCCATGGCTTACAAAGCTGTGTTCCTGTCTCAAATCTAGTTTGGCATATTTTGACCTATTAAGACCATTTATCCGGATGGGGATAAACAAGTCGCTGTTAACCCTTTCAATACCTGTCAAGAATTGGGTGTGATCTCCCCCTTTTCTTGGTTTATCCTCCTGATGAAAAGATATCGTAAGGATGTCATCTTGGAGGGAAATATCTTTGATTTTATCTTGGGGAATTCTAAAAATGTGTTCCTCATCTCTTCTGATAGGGTTACAGTCATCAGGTTTGATAACCGTTGCATCAGGAAGTTGGCTGTTCCTGAAATGGATTTCTAATGATCCAGGCCTTTCTTCCACCAGGTGGCAGTGTTGTCGGGAATGGGGAGTTTTAAGTTTCCCATATTTAATTGGGGTATTTACCTGTGACCACAGGACTTGGTTCACACAATCAACTATGGTGTTCAGCCTTTTTAGGAAGTCCATCCCAATTATCATGTGGTGCTGTGATATGCTAGCAATGATGATGGGGTGTCTCAGTTCCTTATTACCCAGTTTCAGTTTAAGCCAGGCGGTACCCATGACTTGTAAAGGGTCTCCACCTACACCAATCAATGAGCTGTCAAAACTTTTAAGTCTTGGCTTGGTGGGCATGACATTCGCCACTTTGTCAAAATGCTCCTGTGACATGATGGTTGCTTGGGATCCAGTGTCTATTAAGCCGACAATCGAAAGATCACTGGCATCCTGCACCTGCACCGTGGCATAATATCTCCCATCAGATTCAGTCAGCTCACACATGAAATTAGTGTGGTTGAAGATCTGTGGGCCCTTCAATAACCTATGACTGGCTCTTATCTCACCGCATGTGGTGGACACATCACCCTTATCCTCCCTGGTGGGATTCTTGGACTGTCTCAAGACAGAAGCACAACTAGAAGTTGGTGCTCCGTCTGGCTTGTCAATCCCGACGACTTCCGATGCCGCGACTATATTAGGGGCAATAGATGGACACTGAAAAACAGGAGAATCATTAATAACCAACAACTGGTCCCCCTTTGCCTGAGAACTAACTTCTCCATTAGTAGGCGTGTCAGGGACGGGGCACACATCTCCTGTCATTTGACTCAGTGTCCTCCCCTGTTGGTTTAAGGCTTGGTTGCCTGTTAATTTTGTGACCCTTGGTTGGTCACAGGAGCTGCTCCTAAAAAAGGATTGGATGGAAATTGAGTGACAAGCCTGTCCATTTGTTCAGCCATTTTGCTGACCTGTGCCTCTATTTGTCCAATACGCTCAGAGGAGTCATTCTGTTGATTCTCCCTCTTCTTATACTTGCGCTTGTATTTTGGACGAGACTGGTAATGAGACTCAGAGTCAGAACTACTGCTCTGGTCCCGACGCCATTGTTCTCTCTGAGGTTTTGGGGTCTCCCTGTTATTAAAGGGAGCCTGGGGTACTGTATCCCCCCTTTGAGCCTGAGGGTGTTCTTGGCGTGGAGGAAATCTTTGGAAATCGGAGTTTTTATTAAAATTGGGATTCTTATTGTAATTATGGTTCCTGTTGAAATTGGGGTTCCCATAAAAATTCCCATGTTGGTTTTGGCGAGGATAATAGAACCTCTGAGGATACCATTGCCTCCTTTGATTTTCATCACTGTACTGGCCCTTACCATACTTTTTATTCTTCTCACTTCCACTACCGTAGTTCCCTGGCTTTTGTCTATCCTTTCTCACCCACTGGTTTTGGGGTGCAAAGTTATGGACCTCCTTCACTTGCTGGGCTTGAGGTACAAATCTAGGGGAACCATTGGTTTTACCCCCACGGACTACTTCCGCATATGATTTCTTCTCTGCCTGCACCTTTGGATTTGGAGGGGAAACGGTAGTGGCTGCTACTATCTTGGGGCTATTTTTAGGTTCTCTTTTTATCCCGCCCTCACTGGACTGTTGGATCGAGAATAAATAGTCACTCTCTCTTACCAACCAATCAAGAGAGCATCCCTTTCTGTAATCCTTTGCAAGTCCCAATTTTATGTAAGCAGGTAATGCTTCATAGAATAGTGTCTTGAATTCTGGCTGGTTAGGATTGGGATCCTTTTCAGCCAGGAAATAGGCATTTCTGAGGACAGCCAGAAATTCTGCAGGGCTTTGGTGAGGACCACACTTTAAATTGTAGGCCGCAGCCTTGGCAGAGGTTACAGTTTTATAAGGCCCAAATTCCATGTGGCACTTATGTTTAACCTCTCTCCAGGACTGATTGGAATAGGCCCTCAAGGTCTCAAAGAATTGCCGGTATTTCTCCTCAAACACCCATGGCAGCAATTCTATTTTGGTGTGGTCATCTCTAATGCCCAGAATCTCTAACGTCTGTTCATATGTTTTCATGTGTTCGGTGATTTCAAGGGACCCTTTCTTAGAAAACATAGGAACAGTGTCCTTCAGGAACTTAATGACCTTTGGGGTGTCATATCTCCTGAATGACCCCTGGGATTTCCCTTCCTGCCTATATGAAACCTCATATCTTTCTTCAGAGCGCTCTGGAGTGTATCTTGAAAGCTTAGGAGGTGACCTATATTCTGACCCTGACTCACTATCAGATACTTCGCTGTGATGCGGGTATCTCCGCTCATCAGCCTCTGGCTTGACTGGGTTGGTCCGTCTTTGGACCCCAGAATTTATTTGGGCCGTCAACCTTATAATCTGCTCCTCCAGAGTTTTCTGCTCAGATTTTATCAAGGTAAGTTCTGACTGGTCATGCTTATCCCCTGGGTGAACTTTAATTTTGACAGGAGATAACCTCTCTGATCTGAAGTACTCCACCTCATCTTTCAAGTCCTGATACTTCTTTTGAAGTTGTTTTAATTCCTGAAAGTTTCTTTCATACAGGTCCTGAGCACTTCGAAAGTCTCCGACCAATCTATCATAATGTTTCTCGGATTCGTCTAAACGAATACCGGCATGACCAAGCTTCCCTTTCAAAGACTCAATGTCCTGATTTTTGCTTTCTAACAAGAGGCGGGCCTCTGACAACTCTTCCCTTAGAGTCATGGTCCGCTGGGCAGCTCCAGCGGTCATGAACCATAACATGGGCCAAGCTTCTAGGAGAAGTCTGTCACGGCCTCTATCACTTTCTGCTCCAGCAAATGCCATTAAAAACCCAACAACCTGGCCCTTTTGGTTAAACAGGTCCTCAAAGGTGCTCATAGCCTGTTTTTTTTCTTCATCCACAAACTCATTATGGCTATCCCCCAGACCTAATCTCTTGCGGAGATAATCTATTACTCCACATTCAACATAATTCTGCCAAGCACCGGCAGCTTTCCGGGCTGGCTTCAGAGTTTCTTCCTCAATACCTTGGGCCGCCATATTTTCCTCGTTATGATTGGAAGAGGTGGATCCGTGATTACTGGATGCCATTTTGATACAAAATATATGTTTGATAACGTGTACAAATATACAATCACCAGTGCGTTTTGTGTTATGGTACGATTTCTATGGCTCTCAGCAGCGCCTCCAAATTTATGTTGTGGTGGTTTATGTAAGGATATATATTATTTATAAAGGGCGTGTCCCTTTCCCTTAGATGAAATATTACAGTGCCTCCAGCCGTTAAAATACGGCAAATATTTAGTAAACCAATAATTTGGACACCTTGATAATTTGATCACCACTTATTATTATACCTTGAATTCTTTTAGCCAATATGATTTCGTACCATACACACAAAATTTGCCTTATAATAGATAAATATAAAAATTTATTTATGTACAAAAATTATATATATATTAACACAAAACACAAAAGACTGGTGATAAATGAATATTGGTACACACAATCAAAAACATATCCTACCAATGTAAGACACACTAATAATGTCTCTAACTAATTACATCAATCACAAATTTAAATGATATGATATTTATTAAATTTATTAATAATTAATAATTTCGAATATCTCAAAGGTTATATTCTTACATGCCGTGGCCATAGGCTTGCAAGAAGTAAGCCCTTGATATATGATACTCTGGTTATTAATATTCAATAAATTATGAAATATGGAAAAATTTATAATATGGCAATAAACAATTTTTTTAACAGTAACACAGTATCTGACTACATATATCTAACTATCCAATATTGTTGTAATACACTACGGTAATTTTTATGATTCTACACAACAGAGAAAGTAATTAATACAAATCAAATAAACATCTCACCACACCCGGACGTCAGACTAGGCAACTCTCCCGTGGATTTAGCTGGCAGTGGAACGCCTTTAGACTGATATATAGGCAAGTGATAGATTCAATAGGGGAGAATGTAGGAAGTTATAAGTTTAGAGGTTTAAAGTTTTAGGAAGTTTGAAAAGATGGAAGAGTAGTTATTTCAGCGGAGATCTTCTTCAGATGTCAGGTCTTTCCATGAGGTCTTATGAGGGTTCTTCTTTTTCATGAGGTTTTTTTTTTTATGTTACAGCACATGGGCTTTTTATATCCACTAGTCCATTGTTCTAAGATACCTTCCCACCAGGCTTCCTGATTGGCTAGTTGAGAAATGTGTGTACATAAGCTATTTCTCACCTGCCCGCCAGGTGGCGGTCATGTATCACAGAACAATGTGAGTATTTGAGATGACTCATACCTTGGGTGGAATCTTCAGGTAATTTCAGGAATAAAATATACGGCTCTATCCAGATATAGCAGTGATCATACCTATGATATTCTAAATAGGGACCATGGAATATAGGTGTATATTCGGTTATTCCTCCTTGAAGTATCATCCTGTTTGTTTCCTGATAAGACATGTAACTAATGCTAGTTTATAATACATCTTACTTCCCATCATCTCAATACTCAAGTTAGTGATATATAGTTCCCATTGCTGAGTATTTAGTGGTGTTTAAAGTCTATGACATCTTATTTATAATCTGTTTTTGTAGTACATTTTTGTAATGATATACAGTGAACTTTTAAACTTAAATGTCCTGAATTTCACCCCTTGGTTTCAGCATCAACATTTCCTCTGTGTAGGGAAAAAATCTCTGTTTGCCTAGCCCTTGTATCGGACTCATGGTAAACAATTGTTAATGCTTTCACCCTTGGTGAACAATAGTAGATAGTAATAGTTTCAGAGGTTTGTTGGTTCATCACACTCTACAGGTTTTGGTTAAGCTTTCAAACAGTTGAGTTCCCGTCTCATTATTGTTGAAATGTTTACAAGTCAGAGTCCTATGTGTTTGACTTTCTGTAGATGCATTCTTCTCACTTCCATATACAAATAGTCCTTGTTGACAGTTTAAACAATCCCATTGTCTTGGAAAAGTCTTAATTCCCTGTTCTCTTCAGTTCTTTAACTAGAATTCTTGAAGGTTTAACCAAGACAAAATTAACTCTTAACATCCGGTTCTGCTGAGCTGTTTGCTATATAACATTATGTCTTGATAAAAGTCATATTTTTGACATGATTCAAAAGCCCACAACAATTTGTATCATGGATGACTTGGATACCCTTTACAATTACTGTACTTGCAACACATGACTCTGTCTTTTGGCATCTAGTACCTATCCCTAAGGGAAATCTAGTAATTCTTGAAAACTGTTTTTGTTTTGGTAATTTGACAGTTATCTGGAAATAATTATTTGTCTAGTGTTCCCATATTTACAGCTTTTACTGCAAACTCTATATACAGAGCAATTCATAATCTTTGAATTTCAATGGAAGTAATCAGGAGCATTTGCTGTGAAGTGTTTTCCCATGCAGAGAGTAGTGATGGGCTGAACACCCCCATGTTTGATTTGCTGTCGAATGTTCGAACCTAATGAACGTCCAACTGCAAAGTTCAAACTCAATGCAAGTCTAAGAGACTGGAACTTGTAAATTCAAAACTGCCCATTTTATAGGTTTATATGCAAGTTATTGGCCATAAAAGGGGTATGAGGACTCAGTTACTGCCCTGAGGGACATGAATCAGTGAAAAATAATTTCAAAAAAGTACAGTTTTTAAAGGAGCAGTCATTTTTCATTGCTTAAAAGAAAAAAAAAATTCCTTTAAATATCATGCCTTGGGGGGGGGTCCCCTTAAACTACCTGAAAGTTGCACATCTGTACAGTGTATAGACCCTACTGCATTTTTTTTAATAACATTTTTATAAAAAAATAAATAAAAAATTAGCATGGGGTCCCCTCCAATTCATACCAGACCCTACAGGTCCGGTTGGTATGTTAGGAGGGACCTTTTGGCTTGGTAGGACTTTTAAGGGGAATCCACATCACATAAATGGGGGGGGAGTGCGTGGAGTCCCCCCTAAAAGCCCTACCAGGCCCTTGATCTGAGCACAGGCCTGGCAGGGCAGGAAAGGGGGGGGAGACGATCGAGCGCCCCCCCATTCCTGCGGCTTAACCAGGCCATGTGTCCTTGGCATTGGGACAGTGTCCTCATGCCGATGGGGACAAGGGCCTCTTCCCCACAACCCTGGCCCGATGGTTGTTGGAGTATGTGGGCACCTGTGGTCAGGTGCATTTCTTTGGCCAATCATGGCTCTCACAATGCACTGTGAGAGTGCAGTGCATTGTGGGGCACTTGGAGGGTGAACGGCCTGCCGAACGTCCTTACCGTTTGCATGTTCAGTGAACACACAAATGGCTGATGTTCGAGTCGAACTTTGAGCCCAACACTAGCAGAGAGCAAAAAATACATAAACAATTAGCAAGTGTGGAAATCACCATGCACATATGGAACTAAAACACTATTCATCCAGCACTGCACTGTAAAAGGTGGAATGTTCACATGCGCCCCATAGAATTATTGTTTTTTTGGGGGGAAGGAGACGGCAGACTATTGAGGCAGTGTAGTGCTAATTGATAACAGCAAGCACCCTATGGAGTGAAATTAATTATTACATAGATACAGAGAGATTATAATGTTTTCATGAGTACTTTTTAGCTCTGTGTGAGAGAAAGAAGTGTTATCAGGATCTGGTTTTCTTTTAGTCTTTGGTCACACCGAATCCGACTTTGAAATCATGTGACTTCACTTGAATTTGCACGATTTCAAAGTCGGATGTCAGTCCGACTTCATGTGCGACTTGGAAGACACCTGTGCGACTTCATGCACAGATGTCTATGCAAGTTGCACTTGAATTTGCAAAAAGTAGTGCATGAAGTACTTTCACAATTGGTGCAACTCTGACGGAGTCATAATCACACCAATATGACTTCTTCTGTTGCGACAATAGAGTGCGACTTGTCATGCGATTTGGAACTATCAAATTGCATGACAATTCACACCAGTGTGACCGAGGACTTGGGACAAAAAACACTACTGTAATTATTTTCACAGCTTCCCAATCTGTTTTTTTAAATCATGCGCCATCACTTCCTGAAAATGTAGCTTGACGGGGCAAACATATTGGCTTAGCACCATAAATATTATAAATATGGTACATCCTATGGCTAAGCCATACTTTAGCTACAGGGAGAGTTCTGTGTTTATTTCTCCCAACATCACTTGTTGAAGGTCTGTGTGGTCAAAGGCCTTGCTGCTTGATGACCAGCCATGGTGACCTGGTGTCCTGGATGACTATACAGGTTGTGTATTGGTTAATAATTAGAGATTTGCCAGTGTAACCTAGTACTGTGTATTGGGGAACCACAGATGTGCAGCAGAAAAAACAAAACAAAATCACCTAAGGGGCAGACCACCTTGAACATTTATCAGACAGGAGAGTCAGGACAGATACACTATATTGCCAAAAGTATTGGGACACCCCCCAAATCATTGGATTCAGGGGTTCCAATCACCTTTATGACGACAGGTGTATACAATCAAACACCTAGGCATGCAGACTGCTTCTACAAACATTTGTGAAAGAATGGGTTGCTCTCAGGAGCTCAGTGAATTCAAGCGTGGTACCGTGATAGGTTGCCACCTGTGCAATAAGTCCATCCATGAAATTTCCTTGCTACTAAATATTCAACAGTCAACGGTTAGTGGTATTATAACAAGGTGGAAGCAACTGGGAACAGCAACTCAGCCACAAAGTGGTAGGCCACGTAAAGTGGCAGAGTGGGACAGCGCATGCTGAAGCACACAGAGCACAGAAGTCACCAACTGTCTGCAGAAGTCAATAGCTAAAGACCTCCAAAGTTCATGTGGCCTTCAGATTAGCACAACAGTGCACAGAAAGCTTTATGCAATGGGTTTCCATGGCCGAGCAGCTGTATCCAAGCCTTACATCACCAAGTACAATGCAAAGCATCGGATGCAGCGGTGTAAAACACACTGACACTGGACTCTGGAGCAGTGGAGACCTGTTCTCTGGAGTGACAAATCACGCTTTTCTGTCTGGCAATCCGATGGACATGTCTGGGTATGGCAGTTCCGAGGAGAATGGTACTTGCCTGACTGCATTGTGCCAAGTGTAAAGTTTAGTGGAGGGGGGATTATGGTGTGGGGATGTTTTTCAGGGGTTGGGCTTGGCCCCTTAGTTCCAGTGAAGATAACTCTTAAGGCGTCAGCATACCAAGACATTATGGACAATTTCATGCTCCCAACTTTGTGGAAACAGTTTGGGGATGGCCTCTTCCTGTTCCAACATGACCACCAGTGCACAAAGCAAGGTCCATAAAGACATGGATGGGGTGGAGAAACTTGACTGGCCTTCACAGAGTCCTGACCTCAACCTGATAGAACATCTTTGGGATGAATTAGAGACTGCAAGCCCGGCTTTCTCGTCTGACATCACTGCCTGACCTCACAAATGCGCTTATGGAAGAGTGGTCAAACATTCTCATAGACACACTCCTAAACCTTGTGGACAGCCTTCCCAGAAGAGTTGAAGCTGTTATAGCTGCAAAGGGTGGGCCAACTCAACATTGAACCCTACGGATTAAGACTGGGATGCCATCAAAGTTCATGTGCTCGTAAAGGCAGGTGTTCCAATACTTTTGGCAATGTAGTGTAGCTTTACTTTTATAAGCAGCACTGAAATCATTTTCTGAGCTCTTACATCCTTGGTTATAGGTAGACTTTTATTAACGTACATTTAACTATTTTGTAGTACTAATATTGTATTTTTTATGCTGATTTTTCCCCTTGAATATTAACATCTGTTAATATTTTTTTTTATTAAGATTATCATATTTAATCACACATACATACATCTGTTGGGAGTTCCTGATCACTAAGCATTATACAGTATGTACTGCACTGCAAATAATTATGAAATCCATTGAGTGTGTCAGCATGCATGAATGCATGTCTCCTTTTCAGATGTAAAACAAACTCCCAGTTGTCGTGTTTCATCTATAAACCAATTTCTTTAGACGTAAAGAAAAATTTAAGTGGTGCATATTATAGGTAATACCTTATTGAAATGAAGGAAACATAACATAATGTAGACATTGTAATTAACTGCATCAAGCACATTGAATTCCCCATTTAATTACTTCCCGGTTGTATGTCACCTAATAACATCTCTGCAGAATTACATCACTTAAAAAAATTTTTTAAAAAAGCTGCAGACATTTCTCGTCACACCATAGTGCTCACTATTGTATACAGTATGCTACATTTAAAAAACCTAACAAACAAATGGATAATCTTTATGCCATTTCAGTGTAAATTGAAATTATGCTTGCCAAATGTCACTTGGTATCCTTTTGACAATGATGTTTTTCCCCATGATTTTGTTTTTTGTTTTTTTTCTGGTTTCTATCTTTGACATATAATTTGCAAACCATTTACTAGTGTAAACACATTATGGTCATATAAGTCACTGTAGTCTGATAGCATAATGTTATATCTACTAACTTTTTTCTTCACCCTTCATTCCACCTATGTCCTTTAATTCCAGTATAGTTAAACCCTGGCCATAGACGGATTTTATTTTTAGATCAGCCAGCTGTCTGATAAAAAAAAAAAAGAAAAAAAAAATCCCCAACCCACATGTGAAATGGATGGAGGACTCCTACTCACTGCACTACTGTATTCTGATAGCAGGTCTCCTTCGCTGTCAGAATACACTGATCAGCATTGCAGCGGATTCGCTGCATGTGCTGATTGAATGCAAAATCTCCAACATTTCTGTTCAAGAGAAGACGATCATTAAATAGACTTCTCTCTAGCAGGAATGGTCATAGATGGATCAAAATTCTGCTGTTACTGCTGAACCAGCCAAATTTTGACCCATCTACGAACATTTTTTAAGTGTATGTAAAGCCTTCTTTCAGTTTTGGAAAGAGTAGGAAATGGTTTAGACACCTGTCAGTTTTTATTTTTTTGCTGTCTATATTCCACAAGAGAGCTTTTCCTTTATGCCCTGTCCCAGATGAGACATCCACATGGAAGGGGAAATCCCTTGTTAGGACAGTTATCACTAGAACAGATTTTCCCACTAGGAAATTTCCTTCTAACTGCATTTTTCTATGACAACTAAAAATGTTGAAATTCCAATTACTTTTCTCTTTGGGAACCTGGGCAACTAGAGTGAGTAAATCTCCCACAGACAGCAATAGCATACCTGACAGAGGTTCTACCACTACCTACTCCATTCAACAGTAAAAAAAATGGCTTAACCTCTACATACATTTTAAGTCAAACAGTGACAATAAAAATATGGTAATTATAACTACTGACTTCTTATTAAAAGGTTCAGGCTCATAGCATTTTTTTCTGATCTTGGCTTAACTATCCAGTGAGCCAATAACTTTAAACAAGCATGTCTTTCAGATCGTATTCACTAAATGTTTGTTCCAAGCCAGTGCCTGTCTAGATAATGTCATGATCAGTATGATAGTCAAAAAGCAATGGCAGCTCTTATTTATCTGTTTTCACATGAATACTTCAAAGCAGGCGCTGAGTGTAGAGTGTAGGCAACCCTACTACTTCTCAGTGGTGTCCCTCTTCAAGTGGCATGTGCCATAGCTCTAGATGTGCCACTGATTAGCAAGAAGTGCAAGTTATAAACAGGGTTTAAAGCACTATTAAACCCAAAACCAAACATAAAACATATTGCAGCCTACCAATCATTAGATGTGTTGCCTGAGTTAGTTTTCTTTTTTAGGCTTTTTTAACTTGTTTTCCCGTGCTGATCTGGTCAGTAAAACACCTCCTGCATTAGAATGCCTCCATTCTGGGTGAAGAAGCACAAGGGCATCTTTGGACAGCAACCTTGTCAATCTGGGGGGAGGGGAGTGTTAGATTAGTACTAGTACTGGCAGATTTGTCAGCACTCTGCACCTCCCACAGACGATTCCTAGGTGCTTAGATTTCTCCATGGTGTGCAGAGCCAAGCACCCACCTGCACGCCCGCATCTGCCAGGCACCAGGGCCAGATCTAGCCAGTCTAATATGGGGGTGCAGTAAAAAATGTCAGGGGGGCAGGGGATAGCAGTTCAGCAGGGCAGTGCACAAAAACAGGAATCAGTAGCAGAGTGTACTGGGGGGTCAGCAGGGCAGAGGACAGGAATTATCAGAGCAAAGGGTTGGGATCCACAGGGCAGTGTACAGAGTCTAGAGTGCCCCCCTTACATCAGAGTTCAGCAGGGCAGTGCACAAAAACAGGAATCAGTAGCAGAGTGTACTGGGGGGTCAGCAGGGCAGAGGACAGGAATTATCAGAGCAAAGGGCTGGGATCCACAGGGCTGTGTACAGAGTCTAGAGTGCCCCCCTTACATCAGAGTCCAGCAGATTGGCCCATTACATCAGAGTTTGACAGAGTGTCCCCTTACATCAGAGTTTGACAGAGTGCCCCCTTACATGAGTTTGGCAGAGTGCCCCCTTTAATCAATTCCAGCAGATTGCCCCCTTACATCAAAGTCCAGCAGAGTGCCCCTTACATCAGAGTCTGGCACTTTTCTCCTGTCCATGAACATCTGTGGATAGCAGAAGTGTCTGTTTTATACAAACTGTCGGGGTGTACACATACTGCCACTGTGATGTTTTGTGACTGTGGAAGAAATTCTATCCTCTGTTGCTTTCTGTGGGCTCTGTGCTTCTGCCTGCTGAATGTGATACATTCAAGTGAATGAGGCTGCTCTGTAAGCACCCTACAGCTGTGTGCAATGCACTAGTATGGGGTTTTAGGGGTTAAAGCAGGTGGTGAGGAGGTTATACATCTCCTCACTGTCTTCCAACTGCATTCAGATCACTCTTCAGAGACCAAAGTTTATGTGAACAATCCCCTAAATGGATGGGGGGGGGGGGGGCTGAGCAGAAAGGGGTTAAACAAAAGTATCACAAACTTGTGAGTAATAACTCCCTCAGTTTATCCAGCCTTCGGATTGTCAGCCATCTCCAATAGCACTAAAGTTGTCCCTGCGTGTGTTAACATGAACAGGGAGGGGGAAGGAGACAGATGGGGGGGAGAGGGGGAGAGAAGGGGGAGAGATGGGGGAGAGTGGGAGGACAAAAGGGGGGAGACAGGGGGGAGAGAGGGGGGAGAGAAGGGGGAGGAGAGAAGGAAGTAGGGAGGTGGGAGGGAAGGGGGAGATAGAGGGGGGAGGGAAGGGGGAATATAGAGGGGGAGAGAAGGGGGTAGAGAGGGGAGAGGGAAGGGGGGGATAGAGGGGGGAGAGATAGAGGGGGAGATAAGGAGGGTGAGATAGAGGGGAGAGAAAGGGGCGAGATAGAGGGGGAGAGAAGGGGGGGAGATAGAGGGGGGGAAGAAGGGGGGGGAGATAGAGGGGGAGAGATCAACTGTAGTGCAGAACTCAGCTCACTTACCCAGGTTGGTCTTTGCAGATTCAGGCAGAGGAATCAATCCTGCAGCTACCATGTAGTTGGCTGCAGTGCTTCAAATTTCCCACCCACATATCTTCTTAGGCACAGCACTGGCCAGGAATTGGAGTGCGGGTGGGACAGACAAGAGGGGGGCGGGAGGATGCAGTGTGCATTGATCTCCTCTCTCCTTTGCTGTCAGGGAAGGGGAGAGGGAGTGTGCTGTCTGGGCTGCATGAGCCACTGCAGACAGCTTCTCTTATTGGACAAAGTCCATGAGTTGGCTAGGGGGGGCGCAGCTGAAATTTGGGGGGTATAGTCAGGGGCAGACTGACCATTTGGAAACTCGGGCACTGCCCGAGGGCCCAGGGTCAGTAGGAGGCCCCATGAGATGCCCCTGGTACCTTTTTCATAAGCTTTTTTGAGTTTGAGCAAGCACACAGGGGCCCCATGATGACCTATTGCCTGGGGGCCCCATGAGTTGTCAGTCCGCCCCTGGGTATAGTCCACCCCAGCACCCCCTAGATCCGGCCCTGCCAGGCACTCTCCCTGGAATTCAGCTAGCAGCTGAGAATGTCATGGGAAAGCAACACTTCCCAGGGCTATCACTGCCCAATAACCAAAAAATCTGTAATGCGCTATTCTGCCTCACAGCGTTTCCCGTGAGAAACTCTGCACAAGTTACACCCCTTCATGCTGAGGCCAGTAACTCCGTCTTCCTTCTCTGGCTACTCCAACACCAAAGATGCTTCCTCTACATTTAGCCTCCTCCTGCACTGTGTAAATTAATTCTTCACTGCCTAGCCGAAAATGCACCCATGATTGGCAGGTATTTCTCTGTCAGACTTTGTTTTCCATAGCTGACAAACACAGTAGCAATCCTCTGCTGAGCTGGGTATCTCCAACAACACCCCAAATTCACAATCTTCTCTCAGGTGCTGTGGTCAACAGCAGCATGTATAACAGGTATATCTTGCTTCATGAGCCTCCACATATAGCACTTACTCCCAGATGGACCGCTGAGAATATGCCAAGGTCTTCCAAGCTAGCACATGGCTGCTGTATATGGGATGTCTTTTTACTATTTATTGCTGAACAATAGGAGAGGGGTTAGGGTCACAAATTTCTCAAAAACGAAACTGGCAATCCATGGGAGGACAATCTTCACACTATATCCTCATCACTGCAGTCACAAATCAGGTCTTACACACAGTGTCCCAGGAATTGACTACCTTCCAACCTCAACAGGGAAATCCTCAGTGAGGAAGATTAAAGATCCTTCTCCAGACCAGAACTACCAACAGGTCCTTCCTGCACAATTCTTTTACCAATATTCTGCAGGCCCTCATTCCAGCTCCTGCTGAGACCCAGACTGTAATAAAAATTCTCCTTAGCAATCTTCTCCAGGCCCTCAACCCAGCTCCTGCCGAGGCCCAGATTGCAATCCTTGACTCAGTAAAGCTGTTTCCAGGGGCAGCAGACCCAAAAGAACCTGAACCCTGCCTGGAGAGAAAAAAGGACTCTGTCCAGGTCTCCCAAACATTTATCACCTCCACAGTCACCTTCTGGATGCCTCCTTCTAGGAACTGGCTGGAGCATGATAAATAATCATACCGGTCATTTGAATCTCCCTGCCCTATAATCCTCTTCCAGAAGCAGGTGGGAGAAATCAAACACCCAGCTTAGGAAAACCTGAACAAACAAAGCCAATAGATCACTGCTCTCACTCTACAGTGAAGACAAAAAAATACACTTATCCTAGCAGTCTAACTAGAGGTGGGTGCTACACCTATTTGAATAGTGTATTTAGCATTTTCTCTGATGTTTTGTGACTGTTTTTCTCCCTTTTGTAAAGTACTTCAACAAACGGTTGGCACTATCCTGTAAATCATGCATAATAATAATAATATTAATAATAGTTTTGCTTTGTATTATTTGATCACTGAAAACATTATAGTGCCATTACTGAAGTAGCACTCCTTACCAAAATGATTGTAAAATGTTTTGGGAAGGAAAAGTGTTATTCTTTTTATTCTATTTTTAACAGTATGTTTTAGGAGATAGAGCCTGTTTAAAACATTGACATTGGTTGCTGTCCACAAAACTGTATCTTTCGTTTAGAGAGAAAAGTATGTATACCAAGTTCAATTTTGGCCCAATGGGAAATTCATGCACAGTATATAAATAACAATACCATTCTACAGTTGCATTTTTCATAGCTACTTTTGCTTTTATGAACATTTGGTTTTTTTGGGGGGTCATTTTTGACCAATGTATGTGGATTTCAAACACACTGGTCAAAAATGACTCCCCCCACCCAAAAAAAAATTTATTAGTTAATGAACTTCAGAAATGACATGTACTATGTAACATAATGCATTAATTCATGATTTTGTTCTCACTTTTTAGTCCAAAAACCTATTTTTTAAGGCTGAATTAAACACAAACATTGTTGTAACAGATGTAGAAAAAAAAGTTTGGAAATGTTAATATTTAGAAATTTCTTGTTTCGCTGTAGTTATTTAAACAAAAATAGCCATCAATGACTAAAGCCTTTCCATTAACAACAATAATACCACTGTATTTACAGGAAATAAACTCAAACATCTAATTTTAAACATTGGATTATATGTGTATAAGTTTTGATTAATGAGCAAATGTAGTGACAAAGAAATTGCAAAATATAGTATTACTGAAGAATACTGGCAGAATCATGTAAAAAAGATGTGTAAGAATAATTTGGGCTATTGCTTACATGACAAATAGTGATGATGCATGTTTTATTTTAACACGTATGTGTGGTTAGATGCCTATTACCACAAAGGAGCGGCGCATCCACAACTAGGCATAGAAGGGTCCAATATAACATAATCTCTCGTTCCTACATGACTGCCAAATGCAGGCCGGTTTACCCTTCCCCAGATCTGGTTATGTAATATGTGTAAGTATCAGTAAAAGAACTTCAAATAAAAATAGTGTTTACTTTCTAGCAAGGTTGCAGAAATCCAGCTTAACAACCTGCAAAAGGGCAATAGGTGGCAGTTCCAAAGATACAATACAGAATAGTACATTCTCCACAACCTATAAGCATGATATTTGACAAGTGCAATACAGCCTATTGTGTTCTGCCATTCCACTTGTACGTGGAACGTATTACTACAGAGAGCCCTTAGGTTTGGTTACCATTTAGACCCAGTGGTCATGCTTGCTGTTGTGAGTCTTGGTGCACCATGCACATGCCAGAAGTGCTGCCAGTGGTTCAGCTTGAATAGGTTCTTTACGTGTACTTATCAGGAGGAATGATACTACGGGCTAGACATACCCAGTCTTTCCATCATTGCACTGTCAATCCAGTTAAACGCTTAGTCAGCCACATTAGAAAGCACAGAGTTCGGAGATGGTGCTGGGTTACAGTGGACTGCAAAGTGTGATATATGAGGTTAATATGTACTCTAGTTATATCTTCCTTCCATAATAGCATTTTTTTTACTTCTCCTATTCAAGAACCACATAAATATTTAAATGGGAGTTCTCTCTACAGTCCATAAATGTTTGCAGAAATCAAAAAGGAAGACAGTTAGTTAAAAGGGTGGAAAAATTGAGTGGCAGGAGATAGGTGCAGAACAATTGTTTGTGGCATGACCTAGAGGAAATAAATAATAGTTTTGGTGCCTTTTCAGTCTATGATGATGAAAACAAGCAAACAAAATATAGGTATTTATTTACTAAGTGAGTATTTTTTTATAGTGACCCGTCTATTTTGTTTATATCTCAAGACAATATTAGAATGAGAAACAGTTGTGTAACTACGGTATAGCATAGCAACCTGTGTCTATTCTTTGCCTGTGATTCTTAAGAAAAATTTAGCAGATCATTGAGGTGCAGATCATACTGACAAAGGGACATCAGCCCCCTTAATGATGAGAAGTGGTCCGATGTTCTTTATAACGTAGGACAGGTGTCTCTCTCTGCATCTCAGAGACTTACTCTTGTTAATTATACATCATGTATACTATACCCCACAGTAACTCTTTAAGTGGCATAAGAAGAGATCACCTCTATGTCCACGATGTGAAAGGGATGAAGGGACAATGGTGCATATGATGGTGAGATATTGGACTCTTGTGGTGGATACTATTAATAAAGTGATTAAAATTAACGTCCCGATGGAGGCCAGGATATGTGCGTTGGGGGGATGAAATGAGGGATGTATACTCCACAGATCTATACGGCAATCCTTTGTTTGTTGTTTATAGCAAGAAAATTGATAGCGCAGAAATGGATCTCCACGGCTCCCCCAGCCCACTCTCTATGGGTAAAAACAGCAAACAAAGTTTTACAAAGAGAATACATGGTTTATCAACACTGGGGATGTCCACATAATCTTACAAAATTATAGAGCAATTGCCTGGACACACCAGAACTGGCTCCATCACAATTAGTTAGAGATAGGTTGTTGGGGCGGAACACATAAAGGGTTTCTGTAAAAATTAAGAAAAAGGAAGAAAAAAAATTATACATACATATATATATATATATATATATAAAATGAAATAGCTGAAAGTCAGCACACATAAAATAAATACAGTACCCCTTAAAGTCGTATCACTATCCTTCCCCTGAAGTACCAATATAATATAACAACCGACTTAAATGCTCTCAAAATTCAAAAGAAAAGTGTCCAAAAATCCCAAAACAAATGTCCAAAATTATGTCCAAATCTTGATGAATAGGTGCTCACTAATCCGAAATGAAGATAAATCCCAGATGCTCTTCATACACCTCAAAAGAAGGCCCTGTCTAGCTCTCCTAGAGTAACTGCCTGTCTCCTGGAATCTCCTCCATGCTCTTGAGACTGTGCTGGGAGACACAGCAAACCTTCTGGCAATGGCACGTATTGATGTGACATCCTGGAGGTTTGGACTGCATGTGCAACTTCTGAAGGGTCCAGGTATCGCCTCATGCTACCAGTAGTGACACTGACCCTAGCCAAATGTAAAACTAGGGAAAAACTGTTGGAAAAGATGAGTAAGGAAGAAAATGTCAGTGGCCTCCACCTGTAAAACCATTCCTATTTTGGGGGGTAGTCTCATTGTTTCCCATCTAGTGCACCTGCTGTTCATTTCATTAACACCAAAGCAGCTGAAATTGATTAACAACCCCCTCTGCTACTTAACTGACTAGATCAATATCCCAGGAGTTTAATTGACTTGACGTTATACTTTGATTAAAAAGTGTTCCTTTAATTTTTTTTAGCAATTATATATACATATATATATATTATTATTATACAGGATTTATATAGCGCCAACAGTTTGCTCAGCGCTTTACAGAAGTGTGAAGATTTAAATAAGTGCCAAATACAAACTGGATGCGTGTATAATATGTGGAGAATCTCTCAGACACTCGGAGAGTCATAAACAAATGGTGTATTTAAATAATGGGGAATTCATTTAACAATGATTTGTTATATGTAATTTAGGTTTAGGATGGTTTAAGGGATAGGGGTTCTTAAGGGTGAATGGAGTCCTAGAGCATTGATAGAGCATTGATAGATGCATATGTATTCATTATATGTTACAAAATATGTAAACATTAAGATAGGTGGAGACAAAAATTTTAATATGAACAGTGTGTATGTATTATGTAAAAGAAAAAGAAAAGTTTAATAAAGATTATCTGATTAAAAAAATCCATTCAGCTTTGGAAAATGGTAATCGTCATACCTGTAGGCCATTTGGATCCCTCTGGAAGAACTCCTTTATAACTACCCCCACATCCCGCCTTGTTGCTAAGATGTGAAGGCAGGACATTAGGATTGCTAACTGAGAGTTATTTGACCAGACCTCCTGGGGCCTAAATAGCCTAGGCTATTTTCTGAAAAAGGGAACTTAGCCTTTAAATTTTTAAGGTCTAAAGGCCAACAGAAGTGAAATTTGATTATATAAAGTCCGGAGATATTTGATGAATAAAAGTTGAATGAACTGAGACAGTGCAAACAAATAGAATGTCCCATCTGTTTCAAAAGCAATATTATTACAAATTCACTCGGTTGCTAGTGAAGATGCTCAGTTCAAAGTTTTAAACCCCCGTAGGCAAAAACATTTTATGAGCCAAAACTGCAACACGCTTTTTCATCTCCATTAAAAAGCCGGAACAGTCATTTCTAGACTTCAGATGGCAATAGGTGAAGCTATCTGCAGTGCAGTTCAGATAACTCACCCCAGATTGTCTGCAACTATTGCATATTTCATACTTGGAGCATTTCAAAGCTAAACTATTTTACTAGGCTTTCTCTAAGCACAATTTGAAAGTGACTACATAATAAGATCCCCTATAGAATGCTACCATGACTAAAACATATTTTGAAAATGAAATTAGACCATTGCACATGGGAGTAAAAACTCCAAGATTTTATAGATCTGTAATCAGCTGCACTGTTGTTTATGACACAATGCACACTGCTGTGTAAAGATCAGTACAAAAAAAGATATTTTGGCCCTTTCCACACAGACATCATAATGATGTTATACTAAGACAGAAAGTATATTAAAAAAACTGTGTGTAAAGACCTTATACAAACATGTATAATGGGTAAAGATGCATAAATGCATAAGCATATACATGAGTAATACCCTCTACTAGCTCCCAGAGCATTCTGTTTTGCATATTTTATATTATTATTTAAATTGACTGACCCCTATTCCTTGCTTGTTGCTGCCTGCTCTTCAGTGTTCCTGATAGAGGCCTGTTATCTTGCTGGTTTCCCAGTGTCTTGCTTTTGTGGATATTATGGAGTTATTTCACAAGCTTATTGATGACACAATTCTGCTGGTACTGTGGATGTGGAGAAAATGATGGAGGGAATTGGAGAAGAGGAGATCCAGGTGTTGCTTCTGGGCACATCCCCTGAAGTCACAGAGTCTGACCAAGGGTATTTTGCCATTGTAAAATACAAAGTTTACCATAATATATTGAATGTATAGATTAGGACAGTGGTGGTCAACCTAAAACTTTTAGAGGTCCTCAGCATTGGTGTCAGTGCATGCCATAATAGTCCTCAGCACTGCTGTCGGTACTATTAACCCCCCTCCCCCTTGGTGGTTACTTGCATTAAAATGTAACCCCTTCTCCCCTTGCATTGGTGGTCAGTGGCAGTGAAAGTTAACCCCCAATATTCCCCTCCATTGCTGGCCATGGCAGTGAAAGTTAACCACCCTCTCCGGTACCTGATCACAGGCTCCTACGTCCCTCTCTCTCTCCCCAGGCTGGGACTTTAGTGGTACCATGGGTCGAAATAATGCCACCCACAGTACAGATTCTCTTTCAGTGTTGGGTGCCGGAACACAGAGAGCATTCCAGCACCCTGATGCCACTCTGCTTTATTATATGGTGCCCAACAGCTGTGGGTCACACCCAGAGGGCCTGTTGACCTAATTTTGGGCACCAGCGGATTAGCATATAGTTTAACCAGGGGGTCAGTATTATTTGTCACAGCAGCCATGATGAAACTACAGATTCCAGCATGCCTATGGATGTGGAAGTAATTTACGTGGATAAAATGCCCCCTGCTAGCTGTAATTCCACAACATCTGTAGTGCCTTAGGTTGCCAACCATGCTAAAAACCTATAGTGTGTGTGTGTGTATATATATACAGTTGTGTCCAAAATTATTCAACCCCCAATGCTGTAAAGGGGTTTAGGGACTATAGTGTACATTTGGAATTGTATTCAGAATCAAATCCTACAAGGACGTTGTAACTACCCAAATGCAACTAAAATGACATCAATTGTTTATGTAATACAGTAGTAAATGGTTCTTATGTGGTTTCTTCATTGCCACAATTATTCAACCCCTTAAAGACTACCACTCTGAAGAACAGAGGTTCATACAGGTGCTTTCCATCAGGTATTGAAAACACCTGTGGATGTCACCGAGCAGCAATCAAGCATAATAAGCACCAATTAGGCAGCTTTAAAATGACTGTGATACTCAGCTCCTTCTAGACATTTACTGGTGTGGTTACAAACATGGTGAAGGCAAGAGAATGGTCCAGGAAGACAAGAGAAGAGGTGATTTCTCTTCACAGGAAGGGCAATGGCTATAAGAAGATTGCAAAGATGTTAAACATACCAAGAGACACCTTAGGAAGCATCATTCGCAAATTCAAGGCAAAGGGCACTGTTGAAACGCTACCTGGTCGTGGCAGAAAGAAGATGCTGACTTCGACTGCTGTGCGCTACCTGAAGCGTAGAGTGGAGAGAAGTCCCCGTGTGACTGCTGAGGAACTGAGAAAAGATTTGTCAGATGTGGGTACAGAAGTTTCAGCCCAGACAATAAGACGCACACTGCGTAATGAAGGCCTCCGTGCCAGAACTCCCAGGCGTACCCCCTTGCTGTCTCCAAAGAATAAGAAGAGTCGACTGCAGTATGCCAAAAGCCATGTGGACAAACCACAAAAGTTGTGGGATAGTGTTCTGTGGACTGATGAAACAAAATTAGAACTGTTTGGGCCCATGGATCAACGCTATGTTTGGAGGAGGAAGAACAAGGCCTATGATGAAAAGAACACCTTGCCTACTGTGAAGCATGGTGGAGGGTCAATCATGCTTTGGGGCTGTTTTGCTTCTGCAGGTACAGGGAAGCTTCAGCGTGTGCAAGGTACCATGAATTCTCTTCAGTACCAGGAGATATTGGATGGAAACGTGATGCAGTCCGTCACACACCTGAGGCTTGGGAGACGTTGGACCTTTCAACAGGACAATGATCCCAAGCATACCTCCAAGTCCACTAGAGCATGGTTGCAGAGGAAAGGCTGGAACATTTTGGAGTGGCCATCGCAGTCACCAGACTTAAATCCGATTGAGAACCTCTGGTGGGACTTAAAGAAAGCAGTTGCAGTGCGCAAGCCTAAGAATGTGACTGAACTGGAGGCCTTTGCCCATGAAGAATGGGCGAAGATACCCGTAGATCGCTGCAAGACACTTGTGTCAAGCTATGCTTCACGTTTAAAAGCTGTTATAACTGTAAAAGGATGCTGTACTAAGTACTAAGATTGAATGTCACTTGGGGGTTGAATAAAACTGATAATGCTGTGAGCACAGAAAAGACATTTGTGGTTATTTCATTATAACTGTTATGTTATATTTGTCTGACCTACAAGTGCCTCTTTAATGTAAATGTAAGCAAGATGACTGAATGATCAAAAGCAATGTCAAACTGGCCAAAACACTCAATTTCAGTGGGGGTTGAATAATTTTGGACACAACTGTATATATATATATATTTATATATTTATATCACCCGCCTAGGCAGGTTGCTAGGAAAAAAACATTTAGTTTGCTCTGTAGTTGGATGTTGGATTTGATTAGAACTGTTCGTGGTTTCCCAGATTATGAGTTTAAGTATATCCTCCTATCTCTGCTGAGAAAATTTTAGAATTTTGGAAGGTGAAATTCAAATCTATTACCTAAATATATACTACCCTCTGACCAATCCCTGGGAGCTGTTCCCAGTAGATGTTTATAAAAGGGGTAAATAGGCTGGAACTTGTTTTTCTCTGCAGAAAGGGGGGCTGTGTGCTTCAGAGGGCTGCTAAGCCATGAAACCTTCCTGACTGGTTGCTGGACTACTTCTTCCCCTGGATTGAGCCAATGGACGTATTTCTATTGGGATTCTTGAGTAGAGCCCAATCATCTGAGCTGCAGATAGGAGCTGCTGTAGTAATGTCCAGGTCTTCCCTATATTTGCTCCACAGCCAGGAACAAGTTAGTTTCACAGCCAGGAGCACGCACACATTCGCTCATTGTCTCCAATAATCAGTCTAGGGGTTGTTGTTTTATTATTGGAGAACTTGGATAGGGATGGGGAATTTGATAGGGTATTCCAGGAACAGAACTAATTACAGTTGAGGACAAAACTTCCTTATATAGCATCCTTGAGCAAAGTTCCAATGTTGGAATAGGTTACACAGATAGTGCTCTTGAGGACACCAGACGGCATCCCCTTGTTTCAGACCCACGCTGACTAAAAAGCACCAGAGGGGTAGCAAAGCACGAAGAGTCCCCAAGATACCACAATGTCTGTACTCACAAGGCCCAAAGACAGAATGGTAGCCTCTTTTCAATCTTCCAAGTGATGTCTTCCAGTGATACCAGACAGATCTTTGGCAGACAACTCCCCTCAGTCAGCTTGCATAAGAACCAGGGTCACTCTTTCTCTTACTTCAGGCCCTCAGGTCACCCACCTGAGGCCGCATGGCAGCTGGTGTCTTGGGAGGCAGTGTGCCTTCCCCCCAGACTGGTACAATCCTCTCCAGGAAAACCCCAGGGCTCAGTATTGTGACGATTGCGGCGTCAGACCCCAGCCCGTCTCACCAAACTCGTGACCGAAGGATTAGCCAATCTAAAACCGCGCTGTCACGTGCATAACAATGCCATGCCCAGCAGCACCCTGAACACAGATTTTCCAGCTAATGGACCACAATCTGTGTATCTGCAGCCTGAGAGTGATTGGGTCAGGTTAATTACGTACTTAACCCTTCACACTGGCACCACCTCCTTTTTGTACAGAGAAACAGGAAACTCGGCAATATCAGCAATAACACTATGATGTTTGAATAATCGTTTGTGTACACAATGTCACTGCAGATGTATGCAGACGTTTAAAACACACAGTAGCGTTCTTCAGAGACAGGGGTGCTTTAGTTTGCATTAAAGAGCTGTAGAAACAGTTCAACACTTTCAGAAAGTAAGATTTATTACTAAAAGGTCAAAAGGGTGCAATAAAAATATTTACAGAAAAAGATGTAACCAATATATATATAAATATACAGAGAACAACAGCACAGCAAAGAGATAACAGAAAGGAGTTTAGAGGGTTAAAGTACTTGCCAAATGTCCTGGTTTAAGCAGATCAGGTTTCATGAGCCAAAAGGATGCCTTATCTCCCAACCTTAGTTCCAATGTTAAAAAAAGGGAGAACTTCAACTTCTTACAACTCAGTTTAGCTTAGCCTTTTCTAGCAACTCCACAGGGTGTCTCCCTGGAGCAGTAAACCAATCGCCTCATTTGGGGAGGGAGTTGTAGGTGGAGACCCAAGCTATGACCAAAAACTGCACAAATTATATTATGGTTCATAACTTACCCTGGATACATACAACATCCTATCTACCAGTAGATTATTACGCAGAATCTTCGGCTGAACGGTTAGATATGAAATATCCGCTTGAATGGTTAAGGAGATGTAATTTTCGGCTCTCCTGTATATGCCAGGTAGGAGGTGTAATATACCAGGAGAATGGTCTTAACTTGAGCCGTCTGAATATGGGCTCCATGTTTAGGTAATTATGTCCTATTTGAAGATATGAAGTTATATGAAAAAGTGAGTTTTTAAATGTAAGTCTGTTTTTACGACCCCTTGGAATGTCTTTTGAACTCAGTGAAGGACTTTGTTTATGGCTTTACGAGCCCAGATTGTGGAAGTTAAGACATCTAGGCCCCAGCTCAGTTGTAGGACTTATAGCCATGACGCCCTCCCATGGAGTTTTGTGCCTGTGATCTGCATCCAACAGACCACATGTCACTCAACAGAGAGGGAGGGGGGATGAGGAAAGCTGATTTGGGAGTAGGACATGATCGAAGATGGAAGACCCATAACAAGATGGAGGACCGCGTCCATCTCTGTATGCATGATTGCTACAAGTATGTCAAAAGAATAAATACTCTCTCCCAGCATTCCTCAGAGTTGCACTGTTTGGGATTGGCTGGAGTAACATTAATATCCATGCTGTGTTCTGCATGAGATCCACCTATACATCCAGAACCTTCCTAGGCTACTTGGATATAGAGGAAATCAGGGACAGAACAAGCAGCACTTGAACACACTGAGCAAACACTACTAACAATTGTAGCTCTCTGTTAAGCAGAAAACCTGATTGATTTTCCTAACAGTTCTCCTGTTAAGTAAAAGAACAAACTATAATCTACTTAACCTAGCACCTATCTAGGATGGTGCTACATATTGCCCCCAGCTGTGGATGTTAAAAACTGCTCCAGTGTGCTATCAGCTGCCTATTGTCTTCAGCTGCAAGAACCCGGACTGCTCCATTCTGCTCCTAATAATTGCCCAAATCTGATGGACTTTCATATCTTACCCATGCTCTAACATGCTGGTGTACAGCTGGAAGTGAATGACTGTTCTTACTACTTAGTAGAGACATGCCTCTGCTAATTTTGTGCCTAATTTTCTCCTGTTCCACAATTGGGAGAGAAAGATTGTGTTGCTGTTACCTAGGGAAGCAGCCTCTTTAATTTGGTGCTCAGACATTTTGCTGTATCTCTGTACCCCAACTTTTCCAGCAATAAATCAAAAATGTAATCCCCTAGACTAATATTTAGTGAGTGAACAATTGCTGTGTGCTTGGCTGCCTCTACACTAGTTTGGAAGAAGAACCTGTGTCATTTCTTTTTTGTTATTTTTTTGTTTTTTTTTGTGTAATTTGGAAGAAGAACAGTGGCTCCTGAGTGGGTAGCACTATATGTAATAAGGTCCATATATTATTGGACACAGACACAATGTTAGTCTTTTTCAGGTATTGACCAAAACATATTCAAGCTATAGTTATATAATGGATATGGGCTGAAAGTGCACACTCTCAGGTTTCATTTGAGGGTATGTACTGTACATCCAAATTTCAGGAAGGGTTTAGGAATTACAACTCATAAGAGTTGCCATCCCCCCTTTTTCAAGGGACCAAAAGTAATTGGACAACTGAATATAATCATAAATAAAATGTTCATTTTTAATATTTTATTGAGAATCCTTTACTGGCAATGACTGCCTGAAGTCTGGAACCCATGGGCATTACCAAAGACTGGATTTCCTCCTTTCGGGCGCTTTGCCAGGCTCTAACTGCAGCTGTCTTCAGTTGTTCTTTGTTTGTGGTTCTTTTTGCCTTTAGTTTTGCCTTCAGCAAGTGAAATGCATGCTCAATTGGGTTGAGAGCAGGTGGTTGACTTGGCCATTGCAGAATATTCAATTTCTTTTCCTTCAAAAGCTCCTGGGTTGCTTTTACAGTGTGTTTTGGATCATTGGCTTGTACTGTGAAGTGCCGTCCAGTCAACTTTGCTGCATGTTGCTGAATCTGGGCTGACAGTATATCTCTAAACACTGCAGAATTCATTCGGCTGCTTCTGTCTTCTGTCACATCACCAATAAACACCAATGACTCAGTGCCACTGGAAGCCATGCATGCCCATGCCATCACACTGCCTCAACCATGTTTTACAGATGATGTTGTGTGCTTTGAATCATGAGCTATTTCAAGCCTTCTCCACAATTTTTTCTTCCTTTCATCCTGGTACAGATTAATCTTAGTTTCATCCATCCAAAGAATGCTTTTCCAGAACTGGCCTGGCTTTGTTAGATGTTTTTTGGCAAAGTCTAATCTGACTTTTACCAATTATAGGCTCATCTCTCTTTTGAACGTAGACATCAAAATCTAGGCAAAGATCCTAGCCAACCGTCTCCTTCCCTTGTTACCCTCCCTGATTGACCTTGACCAAGTGGGCTTCATCCCAGGAAGGGAAGCAAGGGATAACACCATCAAGGCTCTTAACCTTCTCCACTGACTTCATGATTCTCGCAGTCCAGGATTTATTCTTTCTCTAGATGCCGAGAAGGCTTTTGATAGGGTGTCCTGGGATTACTTAAAGGCATCCCTATAGGCGATTGGTTTAGGGGACACCATGCTGAATTTCATTATGGCACTGTATTCTGGCCCAACGGCTCAGGTCCGTGTGAATGGGCATCTATCTCATCCATTCCCTCTTGGGAATGGTACGCGCCAAGGTTGCCCCCTATCCCAGCTTCTTTTTGTGAAATCACTAGAACCATTGTTATGCAAACTCCGCTTAATCCCAGATATCAGGGGTATTTCCGTGGCGAACAAGGAATACAAACTTGCTGCCTACGCAGACGAGATTCTTTTGTTTCTGACGGAGCCCCGGATTACCTTGCCCAACCTACCTAAGGATTTTTTCTTCTTTCAATATATCTCGAACCTCAAAATTAATCATTCCAAATCCTATGCCTTAAATATTATTCTTCCTCCAGACCTGGTTTCCTTTTGTCAGTAACAGATCCCGTTTCAATGGGAAAGGGACTCTCTTACCTATCTGGGAATACAGCTTACGAGTAACTTCTCAGATCTTTATGTCAAAAACTTTCTTCCAACCCTTGGTGCCATCCGAGCAGACCTAACTAGGTGGCTTCGCCCATGCTTCTCCTGGTTTGGTAGGGCTGCTATAATAAAAATGAATATCCTCCCGCACCTCCTCTATCTATTTCAAACCTTACCTATCCATTTATCACTCGCCTTTTTCGTTTCATGCAGAAGAATGTGCTCTCTTTTTCTCTGGAATCATAAACGGCCACGTATTTCTTTCTCCCAACTTGTGCTCCCCAAATCCAAAGGGGGGATTGGACTACCTGACCTGCAACTTTACCATCGGGCCTGCCATCTTACTAGGATAATCGATTGGAATATTCACTTTACCACCAAAGCGTGGGTCCAGCTGGAACACTCTTGTTCCACTTCCCCCTTGGCATCGATCCCGTGGCTTCTGACCAAACACATTCCTCAAGACCTCCTCCTACATCCAATAATCGGTCCTTCCCTTAAAACCTTTCGCTTAGCCTGTAAATCGGCCTCCATTTCCAATGCCCCCAACCCACTAACTTCTCTTCACCTCAATTCAGACTTGCCTCCCGGTATGCATAACTCCTTTCCATCAGCACATTGGCCACACAGTCAAGTATTGGCGAACCACTTTTTTCACAAAGGTCAGCTGAAGTCTTGTTCTTCCCTGGCAAGTACTATGGGTGATCTCACCTTAACATTTTTGGCCTATCTTCAAATCAGACAATTTTTTCTCTCTCCTGCATATCGCTATAAATGGGTCCGCCCTCTCACCTCCTTTGAGTCACTCTTTTTAAAGGCTGAACCACGGAGGTATTTAGTATCATTTACCTATCTGCTTCTTCTTGGTGACAGAACCTCTGATTCACTTTCCCGCCTGCAAAGCTTGGAAAAGAGACTTAAACACTGACTTTTCTTCCTCTGATTGGGACCAAATCTTTACCTTTTCTCATAAGTGCTCCTTGAATGTTTCCGCACAAGAAAACGGATACAAGTTGGCAACACGTTGGTACAATACACCTTCTAGAATCCATCATTTTGATCCATCCAGACCTAGTAATTGTTGGAGATGTGGGGCTCCTGCTGGATCTCTTCTTCATATCTGGTGGGACTGCCCTATGGTTCAGCCCTTTTGGCAGGAGGTACATCGGATTACTTCTTTGGTGTCTACTCTTGATATTGAGTTCTCTCCGGCCCAACTCCTCCTCCACCACACTCCGCTTCCCAAACGTCTATATTTCAAATCTCTGGCTATGCATATGCTTAACGCGGCTAAATTGTGCTTACCGGTTCTCTGGGGGTCTGTTCACCCCCCCACAGTGCGAGATTGGTTCATACGTTTGAACAGAATTGCTGAAATGGAAGAGCTGATTGCTTCTTCTCTGGATAACCCTACTAAATTTTCTCATATGTGGTCCTGTTGGATTCACTTCCAAACAACCCCTGAATATCGTTCTTTCATGGGCCTTTCTGACTGATTCTGAACCTCTCTTATACCCCGTAGTGTTTCTGGCGATATCGGCTCTCTGTTTTTTTTAAGGTTGTGATTGAGGTCTTTTGTCTCGATGTCCTGTACTGCTTGGAGCAAGTTACGCTTGGCACCCTGCTACGCCTGCAACTGTCCCCAGCTCGCTTCTCTGCCAGGGTTGCGCGTATCTCTCATGTCCTGGGAGTCTTGAGTAAAGGTGACTTACCTACCCTCCTACTCCACACCTCCTCCCCGTCCGATCCTTCCCCAACCCCCCATCGACCCTCCCCCCCACCCTCACCCTTTTTTTTTTCTTTTTCTTCTTCCCCTCTCTTCCCTTCTTTTTCATGCTTATTCTTAAATTCTCTCTTTTTAATTTTATTTAAATATTTATTCATTTTCCATATAAAATACATGTTCCAACATTACTCTCATATAACATACAAAACCATCCATTATATCCCTTCCTATCTTTATTCCCATTACCCCCCCCACCTATCTAATACCCCCACCCACCCTGAAAACCCAACCCCCCCACAAATAAAACCACTCACTCTGCATTTCTCCATTACATCTTTTCCTAAGTAACAGATCCCATTTCAATGGGAAAGGGACTCTCTTACCTATCTGGGAATACAGCTTACGAGTAACTTCTCAGATCTTTATGTCAAAAACTTTCTTCCAACCCTTGGTGCCATCCGAGCAGACCTAACTAGGTGGCTTCGCCCATGCTTCTCCTGGTTTGGTAGGGCTGCTATAATAAAAATGAATATCCTCCCGCACCTCCTCTATCTATTTCAAACCTTACCTATCCATTTATCACTCGCCTTTTTCGTTTCATGCAGAAGAATGTGCTCTCTTTTTCTCTGGAATCATAAACGGCCACGTATTTCTTTCTCCCAACTTGTGCTCCCCAAATCCAAAGGGGGGATTGGACTACCTGACCTGCAACTTTACCATCGGGCCTGCCATCTTACTAGGATAATCGATTGGAATATTCACTTTACCACCAAAGCGTGGGTCCAGCTGGAACACTCTTGTTCCACTTCCCCCTTGGCATCGATCCCGTGGCTTCTGACCAAACACATTCCTCAAGACCTCCTCCTACATCCTTCCCCAACCCCCCATCGACCCTCCCCCCCACCCTCACCCTTTTTTTTTTCTTTTTCTTCTTCCCCTCTCTTCCCTTCTTTTTCATGCTTATTCTTAAATTCTCTCTTTTTAATTTTATTTAAATATTTATTCATTTTCCATATAAAATACATGTTCCAACATTACTCTCATATAACATACAAAACCATCCATTATATCCCTTCCTATCTTTATTCCCATTACCCCCCCCACCTATCTAATACCCCCACCCACCCTGAAAACCCAACCCCCCCACAAATAAAACCACTCACTCTGCATTTCTCCATTACATCTTTTCCTAAGTAAGGGGTACTTTCACATATCCCACTCTACTACTTCATATATTTCACCTTGGGCACAAAATCTTCCTGTGATATAACCCCATCTTGTCTTCTTGCATATAATACAGTTTCTCCATCCTACATATCTAGTTCACTCTTTCCACCCAATCCTCTTCTCTCGGCACCTCTGAGCTATGCCAAAACTTAGGTATCAGACCCTTTGCCGCATTCAGATAGTACCATATACCCGAATCCTTGTATTTGTTCACTGATAACTCTGTACTATGTAATAGACACAACTCTGGATCCAATCCTATCTTTATCCCAGAGATTATCCCAATTAAATAAACCATTGTCTCCCACAAACCTTGAATCTTTGGGCACTCCCACCATATGTGATATAACGTACCTATCTGTCCACACCCCCGCCAACACTGGTTTATTCTCCCCACTCATCTTGTATTCAACGTTCGGTGCAATGTGCCATCTTATTAAACACTTATAGTTTACCTCCACCTCTCTCATGCTTACATTCTCATGTGTTAATCTATATATTTTCCTCTGTTTGTCTTCATCTATCTCTATTCCCAAATCTCTTTCCCATTTTACTATGTACATTGGCTTTGTGTGTGTATCTAACTCAGTGAGAATCTTATAAACTTTTGCCGTCTCCTCGTGATTCCAACAACCTCTCAAACAGATTCCAATCCTTTCTCAATCTCAAAGGTTTTGAAAGACTCCCGACAAAGTGTTTTAATTGGTGTTATCTCCACTCGTCTATCTTAATGAAAAGTTCCCTTTTGTCCTTTTTCAAATCCTTAAGTGTTCTCAATTCCTGCCCCTCCATAATATCCCTCAGTTGAATATCCTCCTTTTTAAACCATTTTCCTGTGCTCTCCTCCCTACCTGGAGGGAAATACTCCGTGTTCCTCAGTGACATTAATTGTGAATCCCATTTCATAAGCTTGTGCAGTTTATCCCAAACCTTTAAAACATTTAACTAAAAAATTCTTCCTGCGCCTAGTGAAACACCCTACTATAGGTTCTATCCTGCTGCTGTGCAATGTGATCAACACAAATTGTAAAAAATATATAAGTGAACAGCGCAAACATAGACCTCTATATCAAATCAATATACAAAGTGCAAACATATATAAAAAATTAAATAAATAGTGAAGTCCATCAAAATTAATAAACATAAAATTCAAAAATAGTTTGTGCAAACAGAAATTTTCAAATTCTTCTTCTATTATAAAGAAACTTCCACCTTCCACCCGTGAAAACCAACATCAAATGCACTCACCAGATTAAGGTGAATGAAACGCCTTTTAGGAATTTATGGGATCCTAAACCCTCTTTGGTATCCACTCTATAGGAATCCTCACCTCCAGCATAGACTCCACCATCAACTCCACCATCCAACCAGGGAGAAAAAAACTCAGATAGTGTAATATTGCAAAACACCATTCATAAGTGAAATCAAGGATTAAGGCCACTCACATTATAATCACTTTAAAAAGGCATATTTATTAAGACCAGCTTCTTTCCAGATGAACAGTAGATGTAAGGCAACCTCTCACAGAATCTCACATCACAGCTCCAGGTTACAGCAGAAGCTCCACAGAGACCACACATATACAGATCCCAAAAGATGGCCGCTGGAACGCACCGCTCAGCGTGCGCTCCACTCACCGGAAGTGACGTCAGACGTACGGGGTAGTGACCGGAAATGCGTCAACGCGTTTCGCCCCTCCCATTGGGCGTTCTCAACTTTTAATCCTCTATATTGTGCTGGTACCCATATGATTTTATGCAAGTTAACTGCGCTCAATTCATTTTCAATCTTGACCCACCTTTTCCCCTCTGGATTGTGTGTCCAGTCATAAATTCTTGCTAGAACTACTGCTCTTTAATACCTCTTGAAATCTGGCACTCCCAATCCTCCCTTCTCTTTGTTTCTACTCAACAAATCATAAGGTAATCTAGGTTTTTTATTTTTCCATATATATCTTGTTAACATCTTTTTAATTACCTTGAAAAAAACCTCCGGAAGTTTAATTGGGATCATCTGGAATTTATATAGGATTTTAGGTACAATTACCATTTTTATCAGATTTATGTGCCCTATCCAAGACGGGTTACCTCCTCCCAATTCCAAATAAATGGAAGATTTACATTTAAGATCTCAGTTTTTGTTGGGTTGATTTTCAAATTTGATAGCTCCCCATAATCCTTTAAGCCCTTCATTAAATTTGGGAGTGATATCCTAGGATTTCCCACATAGAACAACAGGTCATCCGCAAAGGCTGCCCCTTTATGTTCAATTCCTCCTATCTGTATTCCTTTTATGTCCATATTTTTCCTAATTGTTGCCAGTAAAGGTTCCAATGATAATATATTCAACAATGGGGACAGTGACATCCCAATAGGTTCCAATCTCTCTCCGTTAACCAAAATAACCGCAGAGGGCTCTCTATACAATTTTCCTATCCACTCTCTCATTCTAACTCCCAATCCTAGAGTCTCCAGAGTGTCCATCATGAAGCTCCAATCTACTCTATCGAATGCCTTTTCAGCATCGATTGAAAGCACCACCACTGGAGTTTTCCCCTTCCTAGCCTTGTGGATAAGCAACAAAGTTCTCAACCCATTGTCTCTACCCTCCCTCCCTGGTACAAATCCTACCTGGTCCCCCTGAATCCATTTTGGCATTAAATCTTTCAACCTATTTGCTAATACATTTGCATATAACTTAGTGTCTATGTTCAAAAGTGAGATTGGTCTATAGCTAGAGCACTGAGAAGCATCCTTCCCTTCCTTTTGAATAAGCACCACATGGGCCTGTAAAGATTCTCTCCTCATCTCCATCTCCCCACCTAGGGCGTTCATATATTTCTTCAATTTCGGTATTAACAATTCACTATATTTTTTATAGTACCTCACAGTATAACCATCTGGGCTTTTCCCCGTCATGGTACTTTTTAACGCTATTTTTATTTCCTCTTGCGTAATTTCTAAATCAAGGGAATTCAGTTGATCTTAAGTTAACTTCAATAGTCCTGCGTTTTTTAGATATACCCTTCTTTTTTCTCTACTCTCATTTCCAATTTTATTTACTGAATCCTGGGAAGTAATATTATATACAGTTGTGGCCAAAATTATTCAACCCCCACTGAAATTGAGTGTTTTGGCCAGTTTGACATTGCTTTTGATCATTCAGTCATCTTGCTTACATTTACATTAAAGAGGCACTTGTAGGTCAGACAAATATAACATAACAGTTATAATGAAATAACCACAAATGTCTTTTCTGTGCTCACAGCATTATCAGTTTTATTCAACCCCCAAGTGACATTCAATCTTAGTACTTAGTACAGCATCCTTTTACAGTTATAACAGCTTTTAAACGTGAAGCATAGCTTGACACAAGTGTCTTGCAGCGATCTACGGGTATCTTCGCCCATTCTTCATGGGCAAAGGCCTCCAGTTCAGTCACATTCTTAGGCTTGCGCACTGCAACTGCTTTCTTTAAGTCCCACCAGAGGTTCTCAATCGGATTTAAGTCTGGTGACTGCGATGGCCACTCCAAAATGTTCCAGCCTTTCCTCTGCAACCATGCTCTAGTGGACTTGGAGGTATGCTTGGGATCATTGTCCTGTTGAAAGGTCCAACGTCTCCCAAGCCTCAGGTGTGTGACGGACTGCATCACGTTTCCATCCAATATCTCCTGGTACTGAAGAGAATTCATGGTACCTTGCACACGCTGAAGCTTCCCTGTACCTGCAGAAGCAAAACAGCCCCAAAGCATGATTGACCCTCCACCATGCTTCACAGTAGGCAAGGTGTTCTTTTCATCATAGGCCTTGTTCTTCCTCCTCCAAACATAGCGTTGATCCATGGGCCCAAACAGTTCTAATTTTGTTTCATCAGTCCACAGAACACTATCCCACAACTTTTGTGGTTTGTCCACATGGCTTTTGGCATACTGCAGTCGACTCTTCTTATTCTTTGGAGACAGCAAGGGGGTACGCCTGGGAGTTCTGGCACGGAGGCCTTCATTACGCAGTGTGCGTCTTATTGTCTGGGCTGAAACTTCTGTACCCACATCTGACAAATCTTTTCTCAGTTCCTCAGCAGTCACACGGGGACTTCTCTCCACTCTACGCTTCAGGTAGCGCACAGCAGTCGAAGTCAGCATCTTCTTTCTGCCACGACCAGGTAGCGTTTCAACAGTGCCCTTTGCCTTGAATTTGCGAATGATGCTTCCTAAGGTGTCTCTTGGTATGTTTAACATCTTTGCAATCTTCTTATAGCCATTGCCCTTCCTGTGAAGAGAAATCACCTCTTCTCTTGTCTTCCTGGACCATTCTCTTGCCTTCACCATGTTTGTAACCACACCAGTAAATGTCTAGAAGGAGCTGAGTATTACAGTCATTTTAAAGCTGCCTAATTGGTGCTTATTATGCTTGATTGCTGCTCGGTGACATCCACAGGTGTTTTCAATACCTGATGGAAAGCACCTGTATGAACCTCTGTTCTTCAGAGTGGTAGTCTTTAAGGGGTTGAATAATTGTGGCAATGAAGAAACCACATAAGAACCATTTACTACTGTATTACATAAACAATTGATGTCATTTTAGTTGCATTTGGGTAGTTACAACGTCCTTGTAGGATTTGATTCTGAATACAATTCCAAATGTACACTATAGTCCCTAAACCCCTTTACAGCATTGGGGGTTGAATAATTTTGGCCACAACTGTAGCTTACTATAATATTCCTTAAACACCTTGACCATCTCTTTAGTAGAATAAACCGTTTCTCCCTTGGGGTTTCTTATTTTTTCTATATAATTACTGTCTTTTTCCTCAAGGCTCTCATTAAATATTTTCCTGGCCTATCTCCCCATCTATACCTCTCTCTTGCCACTTTATTAAAAACTCTTCTCCTCTCCTCTTCCATCAATAGCTCTAGTTCTTCTTTCTTTTTTATTACCTTCTGTCTTATCTCTTTTGTTATTCTATTTTTATGTATCTGCTCCAGGTCAAATATTTCTTTTAACAGCCCAGTAAATTTCTCTCTTCTTTCCCTTTTCTTTTTTGACCCCGGATACAATCACTATACCTTTTTATGTAGGCTTTATGGGACTCCCATACTGTAGCCACCGACACTTCCCCTGTCTCATTCTCCTGAAAAAATCTTTCAATCTCTTCCCTAATCTTCTGATCAATCTCCTGATCCAGGAGAAGAGCCTCATTCAACTTCCATCCTATACCACCTGTCGACCGCCTCCCCCACCCTAATTTCAGTGTAACAGGGGCATGGTCTGAGAGAGACATTGCCTCTATTTCTACTTTAGCCACCATCTCTATAAGTTGATGATCAACCAATATATAGTCCAATCTCGAGTACATCTCGTGTGCATTAGAGAAGAAGGTATAGTCTCTCTCTTTTCCATGTATTATTCTCCAAATATCCACCAGTTGGCACTCATGCATTACCTTCTTTAAAGTTCTCAGAGACCTACCTCGCTCTCTCTGTACAGGAGAGGTCGTATCCATTTGTGGATCCATACAGAAATTCAAGTCCCCTGCCACTATCAAACGTCCCTTTTTGAAGGCCATCAGTTTTCTCACAACACCTTTCAGATATAACTCCGGTCTCTTATTTGGGCAATACATATTTGCAATTGTACATTCCATCTCTTGCAATCTACCTTTCAAAAACAAAAATCTCCCCTCTGGATCTATTTCTCTCTCCTCCAGCTCCATCCTTATGTTTTTTGCAAACCCTATTGCTACTCCCTTCGCTCTCTTAATTGGGGAATCTGCATAAAACCATGTTGGGTAGTTTCTAGAATTCAACTTAATATTTGACTTAATCTCAAGATGTGTCTCCTGCAAAAAAACCACCGAAGCTTCTATATGTTACAACTCTTTGAATAGCTTAAATCTCTTCCCAGGACAATTCAACCCATTTACATTATATGTTATAAACCGTAATCTTCCATACTTCTTGCATCTCTTTTTTTCTACTCAATTTCCTCTTTTCCACCCTCAATTCTCTTATACTTCCCTTCCTTATGCAGAGTGTTAACTCTAATTCCCCCTCCCCATTCCCTCCTACCCACCCTCCCCTGTTACTCTCTTCCCATCCCACTCCCCTCCCCTCCTAACACCCGCCCCCCCCCACCACCCCGCCACTTATTTCTCAAACCATCCCCCCCTCCCCCCACCCAATACCCCCCTTTTTACCACCCAACCCATTTTTAGGACTCTAAGTTGCCTATTAATCATTTGTAGGTTTATACCCACCATTGATTCAAACCTTGGGGTTGAACTCCTCCTATGAATGGCTCTCCCTCCCTCCAGCCCCCCCCCCCCAATTGCCCTCCATCTATCTGTTTATTTCTATTAACTTTAACCTTCACAGTGCATTTGAGAAAAGAAAGAACAAAAAAACACAGATCTCCAAAGAAAACACCATAAGGAGGAAGAAGTAGAGAGGGGACAGAGAGATAAAAAAAAACACTCCCCTCTATCTCCTCCCTACCTCCCCCTTCCAACAGTCTGCCAATCCTCCTTACCCCCACTACCTATTTCTCCCTCTTCTTCCCACCCAGTAATCACTGTTCTATGCAATTCCAGTCTATCACAGAAGTCTCTCAATTCCTCTGGAAATCTCAAATAAGCTGTAACACCATTCTTCCATCCGATTAAACACACTGGAGTGCCCCATCTATAGTGTACATTCCGTTCTCTCATCTGCTCTAACAGGGGTTTCAAGGATCTCCTTCTCCACAGAGTCTCATACGATAAGTCTGCAAAAATCTGAATGTTTATTTCTCCATACTTAATACTTGTTCTTCCTTTAATCCTTCTCCACTTCTCTTCCTTATCCCCATACTTGTACAACTGAGCAACCACATCTCTTGGTTTTTCCTTCTCATTTCCTTGGTGAAGCTTTCCTGTTCTATCTACTCCATCCAGTTTGACTAACTCTGTTTCAGGTCTGTCCATAATGGAGTTTAAAATTTTACAAACTATTTCTTGCAGTTCTCCCCCTTTAAAGATTTCTGGGATTCCTCGTATCCTCAGGTTGCTTCTCCTATCCCTGTTTTCTTGTACTTCCATCTTATACAGCAATTTTTTCTGCGTGTTCCTAATCATAGTAGTCATTTTTTCTAAATCTGAGATATTTTGAGTATGTTTTTTGACTTTTCCCTCCGTTTCTTCCATTCTCAGTAACAGATGCCCTGGATCCTGCCGTATACTTGTCATTTCTTTCTTTAAAGCTTTTTCCAGATTTTTAAACATTTCTGCCATTTCTCTTTTATTCGGTACTTGTAAATCGTTTTCAGGATCTTTCCTCTCTAAGTTTTCTGTCATTTGTTGGCTGCTACTACTCAGACCTAATCTAGGGCTATTTTCCAGGCTAGTTTCCATTTCCCCTTTTTCACTTCCATCTTGGGACCTTTCTGGAGTCGCATTCCCCTGGGACGTATATTTTTTAATCGAACCCGTCTGGGACCCTTTAAGCCCGCTTCCTTTAACGCTTTTATTCTTCATATCTTCTGTGCAATCTATTTCTCTTTAACCAACCCAGAGGGAGACTTTAGGATATATGCTAGGGTGTCGGTATTGGTCAGTTCTTTGTCAATTTACCACTTCTTTTTCCTCGTCTCTTCTAGAGCCACTTAACCTTTTCTTTCTCTTTCTTTTTCCTTCCCTCTTCCATACTCAAGTCCCCCTGGGAATCTTCCATCTCTCTTTTACAAACAGTCTACATTCACTTCCCACAATCCAAGAAACTATACATTTAAAGTTTACTGTTATCCTGGGTCGTCTTCACTCACCCTCCTTCATTCAATTCCCCTGTGAGCCGGCCAAAGTCCACAGCTGTCCACTTTTTTCACCCGGATTGTGTCCCAGGGGGATTCCTTCAGGGTCTCTTGTGGCCCTCTGCAGATGGATGTCCGACCGCTGGCTCTGCTGTGCGACATGTTCGGGATCAAACCGGCATCTCCCTCTCCTCTCTGTGCACCGGCCGGCTTCTCTTCTTCCCAGTGCTCCTTTGTGGCTGACCACGTGGTCACGCCGCACCGCTCTGTCACCCCGGCAACCCTGCTGCTGATTCTCGGCTAGCCACGTCGGAATCGTCTCCTGGAGCTCGGTGCCCACTCTCTCTCTCCTTCCCCTCTCACAGTGCCAGCATCTCAAGTCAGAGGACCTCCTCACACAGGTAGAGCTCCACACACCGTGCCGGGAGGGTTCTCAGGGTGGCCAGTATGGAGGTTGCTGGAGAGCACTCACATCGTGCTCTGCTACGCCGCCATGTTTAGGCTCCACCCCCACCGGGATGAAAAAAATCTATTCTTAAAATCTTAATCCCCATTTCCTTGCTTTCCTACTCAGAGTTTAGCTTTCATTCTTCCCTTTCTATTTTGGTACACTTCTCTACGCATAGGAGCCCTACTCCCTATCTGCAATCCAGCTGCACATATGTTTTTTTACATATCTCCTTTCCCGAACCCTTTACCCACGTGCTGGCAACCTGTAGTGGGTTACCTCAGTTTCATCAAAAGTACAAGGCCCTATCCTACAAGCCCTTGCATCCCCCCTCCATACCTACTGTATACATTTCCAATGCATACCTTTGATTCACTGGCCCTGCTCTTTGCTGCTGCTCAGTAACTGAGGTTATATATCATCGACCCTGCCAGTGCTGTGATTCCAATATGCTGAATAAGGGCTTGAGACCAGATATGCCTTTAATGTTCCTGCGTTTGCATGTCCTCATTTTTCCCCTGTTTTCTTTTCCCTGGGATGACTTACATCTGAATCTTTGTCTATGTATTGCTAGGCATCTTTTTGTTTGCTGTATGTGTATTACCTCCTATTGTATTTCCGACTGATACCTTGTATTACCTGTACCTATTGTATGCTCTGAGTTTTTTAATAAACTTTATGGAAAAAAAAACAGTGGTGGATGATCATAGGATCCTCTCTACAGTAGTCTTCCGTGGATATCCATACCTTTTATGCTGCTGAGCTCACCAGTGCGTTCTTCTTTCCACAGAACGTATCAAACTGTTGATTTGGCCACTCCTCATATTACTGCTATCTTTCTGATTCGTTTTTGAAGCCTTACAATGGCCTGTTTCACTTGCATGGACAGCTCCTTTGAACGCATGATGTAGGTTCACAGCAATAGATTCCAAATGCAAATACCACACTTAGAATCAACTCCAGACCTTTTACCTGCTTAATTGATTAAGAAATAATGGAGTAGCCTACTCCTGGCTATGGAAACAGCTTTTGTTTCAATTGTCCAATTACTTTTGGTCCCTTGCAAAAGGGGGGATGGCTAATTTTAAGAGCTGTAATTCCTAAACCATTCCTCCAATTTGGATGCACATACCCTCAAATTAAACCTGAGAATGTGCACTTTCAGCCCATATCTATTATATAACTATAGCTTGAATATATGTTGGTAAATACCTTAAAAAATCCAAAATTGTGCCTGTGTCCAAATATATATGGACCTATCTGTATACTGTATACACACACAGTATATGCAATTACTTTGAATACAGTATGAATGTATCTCATCCTCTTCCAAGTCTAATGCAATTACTGTATTTTTTTCTATGCAGGTTTTTGGCTACTGGACAAAGCTTTGTGTCACTGCATCATTATTTTCTCCTTGGTGTGAGTATGGTGGAAATGGTGGTATGGGAAAACTGTAGTGCACTTTGGGAAGAGCTGCATCAGCTTTTTATGCCAAAGGTTATGGAGGCGCTTTGGGAAGTCGCAGCTGCTGAATTATGAGAGAAAACCCAGTTTCCAAATTGTATTGGTGCCCTGGGCAGAAAGAATGTTCGGGTGAAGATGCCAGCTAATACTCAAAACATTTCAAATATAAGAAATATTTATTGTACTACTTGGTTTGATGGGTACCAATCTCTGTCTGGCTTCTCTAGTCTGTCAGCACGCAGCCATTGGTCCCTTCTCTCCAGCTCTCTCTCAGTGCCAAAAGGAAGAAGTTCTTAAAGCAGTTTGTTATAAAAAAAAAAACCTATTCTACCATTCCTCCTACTGCACAATTTTTATGGGGTTTTGTTTTCTAAAGCAGCATTTTTCAACCAGGGTGTCTCAAGGTTTCTTCAGGGGTGCTTTGGCAAAAGGCGTAAAAAGCCAGCAGGTGGAGAAAGTCTGCCTATTACCTACACAAAGTCACAGGTTTTCATCGTGCACCAATACAGCCTCCTACCGCTGGCATCCTAGCATCCAATATCATCATAGTTTGATGAGGAAGACATCAGGTGCTTGCACAGCATCCTTGTTTGCCCCTCTTCTGAAATTCTCCATCAGCACTGGGGTCACATTAGCTGAGTGAGGGAGTAAAACTGAAGGAGAAGAGAAACATTGGAATACTGGTCAGTACCAGTATGCAAAAGGTACAGTATATTTGCTTTGAAAGAATTAATCACCTCCAACATTGGGTGTCCTACATGTATGAATGTTGCTGTATTATGTAAAACTTTTAGTTTTTTTAAATTTTAGAATGGGGTGCCTTGAGATTTTGCATAAATTTAAAGGGTCAATGAACTTTACAATATGGCTTACTTCCTGAACTTCAAATCCCAGCATCCGTAGCGTTCTGCATAGGAATTCATAAGCTTTTCTGGCTATTGTTCTCCCTCTGCTGACTGGAGGGGTTAGTGCAACATAACATCTAGCATAGCAGTAGGATATGAAATTAAACTGATTGTAAAAAGGGAAATTTCACCACGTTTCTGTAGTCCAGCAACTGACTACATTTGTAAGCTGTGTAGCAGGGTGGTATGTTTGTTGAGGCTACCCCTTCCCCTCCTCACCTGTCACTGGCTGTTAGGGATGTGGTCAGATTCACAGCTGACAGCCTTCTAACAACTAATGCCACTCAGTGGGCAGAGCCTGATGGGGAAGCTGAGACAACTAGTTTCCATCAAGTCTGCACCATCCTTATTAACAGCTTCCTGACCTCCCTATAGCAGATATACTGCTACAGGGTGGAACGGGTGCGCAAAATCACGTATACATGCGTGATTTTGCATTTCACACCCTACTCACGTCGCCATTTGCGTCCGTGGCTGTCAATCACCAGGTCCTGCCCGGTGATTACTTGCCGACGCCCGGTTATTGCCGAGCATCTCCAATGGGGAGGAGAACTGTTTGTTCTCCTCCCTGTCAGCTCGAGCACACTGCTTTGGATGGCTGTGCACATCCAAAACAGTGTGATTACAGTAAAGCACAAACACACGGCCCTATAGTAAAACACACCCAGCACACAGTTAACCCTTTGATCACCCCTCATGTTAACCACTTCCTGCCTAGTGCCATTAGTACAGTGTCAGTACTTTTTTTAGCACTGTATTGGTGTCACTGGGGATGCCAAGTCAGTTCCCCCCAATGTCAGAATTCCCACTGCAGTCCCACTATAAGTCGCTGACTGCCACCATTACTAGTAAAAAAAAAAAAAATTCCAGTATCTATACCGCCATTTGTAAACACTATAACTTTCATTTAAACCAATTAATTTACACGTATTGGGATTTTTTTTTAGCAAAAACATGTAGCAGAATACATTTTAGCCTACATTTATGACGAAATTTGATTTTTTAAATTTTTTTACTGGACATGTTTAATAGCAAAAATTCAAAAATATTTTTTTAGTTTTTTTCTTAACATTGTCGGCCTTGTTTTCTTATAGCGCAAAAAATAAAAAACGCACAGGCAATCAAATACCCCTGAAAGAAAGCTCAATTCGTGGGAAAAAAAGGATGTAAATTCCATTTAGGTACAACATTGCATAACCGCGCAATTGTCAGTTAAAGTAACACAGCGTAAAGCAAAAAATGGCCTGGTCAGGAAGGGGGGTAAATCCTCTGGAGGGCAAGTGGTTAATATACACTTATTGGGATTTCTTTTATCAAAGACATGTAGCAGAATACTTTTTGGCCTAAATGTATAAAGAATTTATATTTTTACATTTTTTGTTGGATACATTTTATAACAGAAAGTAGAAATATTGTCCTTAGCAAGTATTTTTTGTCATTATAATACAGGTATAACAAATCCTTTCAATGGTATATTTAGCAGACCAAAAAGGAGCAAATACAGTAAGAGAGGTTTAGGGTTTTAGAAAACTTTAATTGTAAGGGCTAAACCTTTTTTCTTCTAGCTTTAAATAGACTAGTGAAGAGTTAGGTCCTCGTTTTACATTTTTAGTAAATAAACTCTAGTATTTGTCCCTTTAACCATTGTTACCAAACAGAAAGTCAGGGGAAATCCAAAATTTGTTGAGAAAATCCAAGAGTTGTTCCCAGAACAAGAGGTGAGAGGAAATCATGCATTTGGGACAACTAAAAAGTGAAAGCTTGTGAGCTGCTATGTGGGTGATGAATACTTCTAAAGTGCTATTTGTGAATCGCCTGCACCTAACATATACTCATACTAGTGTGCCAAACAATTACTATATACAAAAAGTATGCCATGCGTCACTGAAAATGACTGCAAATAAATATTATGTGCATCCAAGTACTACTATTACTATTAAATATCAAAATAAAAATTAATTAAATAAATTAATCAATCAATCAATAATAATTCCAAAGGAATGTCCATATACATGTAAAAAAAAACAAAAAAAGTCCATATATAAGCTTCTTCAAACGTGCATAATACACTTTAAATGAAATATCCCGTGCTTCTTAATTGATTTTGTGTGTGAAAAAGAACTTTCATTATTGTGATCCCCCACCGGTTGTGCTCTCACCTCAAGTATATGACCAAACCCTTAAGTGAGTTCATATAACGCTTGTGTCCCTTTAAATGGGCCAAAGTGTGGGTGGTATGGTAACTTGCTGTTTGGGGTCCTCCTCCATTCAATTGATAGACTCTCGTTCCATGTGGTTAATATAGAGGAATAAGCAAATCATAGCGTTTCATCCTTTTATAAACCATTTCATTAATAAAAGTAATGCACCCACATATACTCTGTATATAAATCGCTTTGTACACCAAAATGTGTCCTCCATATTTTTTAAAGTGGTGAAAATCCTAAAATTGCCAGCTGGTGTTAGCATGGAACCATCGAGCGTCGTGACGTCAAAGCCCCTCCCCTTACGCCACCGGTCATGTGGCTTCATCAGGGAAAATGATCCACTGAGGTGACTACTGTCTAAGTAGGGGCAATTTGGGGAGATTTTCTATCACTTCCGGTTGTGTTGAGAGGACTAGAAGTGAAAGAGAATCTTCCCAGCTACACAGATGGCAAAAAATAACCTGAGGATTTGATCCCTTCTTTATTGTATACAAAATTTTAAAAAAGTTCTGCTATACATACAGTTTAATTTTTACATACTGTACCTAATCTACTGTGTCAGTTGCCCAGTGATACCATTTATAGTGTTTCTAAAGTAAAATTTTTTTCTACCCTAAATGCATTCCCTGCATTAGGGTGAAAACATCCCCCCGCCCCAAAAAAAAAACATTTACTTGAGACCTCTATCAATCCAGCACTCTGGCCAACTGCAAGTTTTCTCTCCTCTCTCATAGGCTTCACTGAGAAGCATAGGAGGGAGCCATTGGCTCCTGCTGCTATCAGTCAAATTGTTTAACCACTTCCCGCTCGGCCCATGTATATAAAATATACATTGCAGGAGCGGGCGGCCGTTTATAAACTTCCTTCCTGTTCCCCGCCTGTGCGCACTCCCCGAACACAGCGGATCACCAATCGCTGTACGGGACCTTTATGTGAGGTCCCGATCATGTGATCACTGATTGGTCAATCAATGATCACATGAATAGTACTAAGAAAGATGTCACTTCTGACATCATTGCTTGCTACTAGTGAAATCTGTGAATGATCACAGAGGTCACATGGTACAAGGCTATGCACAACAGCCTTGTACCATGTGACAAGCAGTGACCAATCACAGCTCTCACGGTATTTCCCAATGGCTGCAAGAATTTATTGATTTTACAGCCTTTATGGGTGTAAAAGCAATCAGTGTAAAAAAAAAAAAATCTTCATCACCCCCACAAGTAGTACAATGTCACTATGGAGACACTGTACTGCAATGGTGACAGTATAATTTAAAAAAAATCATAAATAATAATATAAAAAATAAAATAAAAATGTCAAAAAAACTTTTGAAAAATTCAAATTTTTGGTTATAAACTAATTTTGGTTATTTTTGTTTTTACTAAAAAGATAGATGAATACATTTTGGCCAAGATTTATGAAGAAAGATTATTTATTTGCAAAATTTTATAAGAAAAGCACTTTTTTTTTCAAAATGTTTGAACTTTTTCATTTATATAGCGAAAAAAAAAAAATCCCAGTGGTGAATAAATACCACCAAAATAAAGTTTTATCTGTCTCAAAAAATGCTAAAAAATTCATATGGGTACAGTGTTGCATGACCGCGCAATTGTCATTCAAAGTGTGATAGCGCTGAAAGCTGAAAATTGGCCTGGACAGGTAGGGGGTAAAAGTGTCTGGACTTGAAGGGGTTAAGGAGGGAGGAGGGCTGAGCTACACTGTACGTGTCCATGGACATGTGCACCTGCACATGTGTCCCCGTAGGCCACACCTTGTTATAGGGCACATGCAGAATAGGAGGATAAGAGATCACCAGCAGGGGACCCCAGAAGAGGAGGAAAGGGGTTGCTCTGTGCAATACTATTGCACAGAGCAGGTAATTATAACATGTTTATTATATATTTATATTTTTTAATAGCCATCAGAGCCACATGTGCCCCCATAGACCACAGCATGTTATAGGGCACACGCAGAATAGGAGGATAAGAGATCACCAGCAGGGGACCCCAGAAGAGGAGGAAAGGGGTTGCTCTGTGCAATACTATTGCACAGAGCAGGTAATTATAACATGTTTATTATATATTTAGATTTTTTAATAGCCATTAGAACCACATGTGCCCCCATAGACCACAGCTTGTTCTGGGGCACACGCAGAAGAGGAGGAGCAGAGATCACTGGAAGATGACCCAAAAGAGGAGGAAAGGGGCTGCTCTTTTCAACACTATTGCACGGAGCAGGTAATTTTAACATGTTTAGTATATTAATTTTCTTTTAAAATAGCCATTAGAACCTCTTTAATTTACGAGGGCACACATACTTATTGTGAACTATCAACATTTTGGTTTGGCTGGCGTTAAGTTCTTTTTGGGTGTAATGATGCAGCAGTATGTCCTGTGTCCTAAATGTGCATGCCAAGCACAGAAACAGCACCACAGAACACAATACATTGTAGGTGCAGGTGAATGAGATGCACAGTTATCACATTTTTACATTTTTTTCACATGTCTAAATATAACCATACCCTTAAAATACAGTAATCTGAAAGCAGTACTGCTACAGGGACTGAATTATTATTTTCCAAGAGCTAGCAGAATGTCTCTGCATTTAAACTGAGAAGAAAAATGTTGGTGACCCTTTCCAGATATGTAAAAATTGCAAGCACAGCAGAAAAAATAAGCATAAAATATTCATTATTATAGGAAACTAGACAGGGGGCTTCTGTATTCCTAGATTGTTATCAGTAGTGTATTAATGAGGGAACAGTAATCTCAGGGGTAATCTTGCCTTTTGTAACAAGTTTGACAAGGCATGCCCAAATTGATTCCGAGCAGGTTAGTAGCACACAGTACAGATATGCTCTGTTATTTAGAGCTAATTAGAGTACATCAATAAAATGAGGAAATCATAAGAAATATCACTTTAGGACTGAAAGATGCCTGCACTCCCCAACTCTAATCATAGGGTAAAAACTGACACTGTTTGGGGAAGCCGGTAGAATCTATGCATCAGCACTGGTAACAGCCAATGTTAATTTCCTCTACTAAAAATTTTTCATCAACGAAATTAACACTATTTACCAGGGGCGGACTGACAACTCATGGGGCCCCCGGGCAATAGGGATCATGGGGCCCCTGTGTCCTTGCCCAAACTCAAAAAAGCCTATGAAAAAGGTACCAGGGGCATCTCATGGAACCCCCTACTGACCCCGGACCCTCGGGGAGTGCCTGAGTTTCCAAATGGTCAGTCCTTCCCTGCTATTTACCCACTTCAAGTCCGGACACTTTCACCCCCTTCCTGTCCAGGCCAATTTTCAGCTTCAGCGCTATCACACTTTGAATGACAGTTGCAATGTCATGCAACACTGTACCCATATACATTTTTTTGCGACAGATAAAACTTTATTTTGGTGGTATTTATTCACCACCGGGATTTTAATTTTTTTTTTTTGCTATATAAATGAAAATGTCCAAACATTTTGAAAAAAAAGTGTTTTTCTTATAAAATTTTGCAAATAAATAATCTTTCTTCATAAATCTTGGCCAAAATGTATTCAGCTATCTTTTTAACCCAAATTCGTTTGCAACCAAAAATTATAATTTTTAAAACATTTTTTTTACATTTGTATTCTATTTTTTTATATTCTTATTTATGCTTTTTTTTTTTTTACATACTGTCACCCTAGCAGTACCATAGTGACACTGTACTACTTGTGGGGGGTGATGAAGATTTTTTTTTTTTTTTACACTGATTGCTTTTACACCCATAAAAGCTGTAAAAGCAATCATTTCTCCTCTCTGGCTGCATTCTTGCAGCCATTGAGAAATACTGCGCGAGCTGTGATTGGTCACAGCTTGTCACATGGTACAAGGCTGTTGTGAATAGCCTTGTACCATGTGACCTCTGTGATCATTCACAGATTTCACAAGTAGCAAACAATGATATCAGGAAGTGACATCTTGTTTACTACTATTTATGTGATCACTGATTGGCCAATCAATGATCACATGATTGGGACCTCATACAGAGGTCCCGTACAGCGATCGGTGTTCAGCTGTGTCCTTCGGAACAGCGGGCACTGGATCGCAGCGCCGGGCGCTCCCAGGATCCGTGCGCAGGCAAGGAATGCAGGAGGATGTTTATAAACGGCCACCGCCTCCTGCACTGCTCCCGTCCGGCCGTTTATGTACTGGGCTAGATGGGAAGTGGTTAAGTCGACTAAAATGGCATTTTAGTCCAAAGGCTATGACTAAAACTAAATCAAAATCAGTACATTTTAGTCGATTTCTCTAGAATTTCTAAAATCATTATATACTTCTGGAATAAAAAAAATCTAATAACATGTTATGATTTATGGTATTGTAGCCAGGTTCAGGCTGGGTCTTTCTGCAATTTAGGGACATCTGCTGCACAGGCTGAGATTCCCTTTCTTCCCCTTTAGTGTTCAGTGCATAGTAAACACATAATTTCCTGCAGACAGAGTGGGAAGTGTGTCTGAGAAGCAGAGGAACTTGGGGCCTATAGTCCCATCGACTAGAGACACTGTATTTTTCAGCATTGTCAGGACTACATTTATCAGAGGAAAGGAAAACTGAAGGGCATCATGGGGAGGAAGATATATTCCCCTGCAGCAGCTGCGCTGAGCTCTTTGTGCAGGGTCTTGGAGGCTAACCGAGGGGAGTGTGTCGTTTTCCCCAGTCCATGGCTCTATCATGGCTCGGGTCGGCTTCTGCTGAGCACCTTGCAGGCGTCACTACCCACTGTCTTAAGTGGATGTCGGGATGCAATTCGAAGCCACGCTACTTTGCCAGGAGCCTGAACCTCCTCCTCCTTGGCGAATTTTGGTTGTGCCATCTCCCAGGGGTCTGATGAGCGGGTGCAAGTCCAACATTCTTCCTAAGAAAGTATAGACACTGCACGCAGACACCGTTATTGCCCCTCTTTACCTGCTTAAAGGCTGTGTTGGAGAATACCTTTTGCTATTCCAGTCACTTTGCTAGTTGCCATCTCACAGTGATACCTTTGGGCCTCATAATAACCTAGCTGAGAATCAGAATCGGTAGCATCCACCAAAAGCAACAGGGGGTTCATTCCTGCTGCGGCATGTGTACACCTTTGGCTGCTGCCACAGCAGCTGCTAAATGGCGTAGGGATTGGGGGTGGCAAAACCACTACTCAATCGCAGGGGCTGCCGAATGCAACTAAGGGCTCATTCACAAGTGCAGCAGGCAGTTCTGCTCCTCTGAAAAGCAATCCACGTGTGTTTGATAGGTGATGGGGAGAAGATGTTGCTTCATCACCTAATTTAAACCCATGGTTGCTGTGCAATGCACGCAATTGCAACATGACAGTACAGCAATTAGAGTTTCAAATCAGGTGTGAGGAGGCGACACTGTACCTGGTGATCTTTTACTTCTCCCATGTTATTCAGGTAGATCTCACCTGTTTAAGGTTAGCCTACCCCTGCACTGCAGACACAGATTTGGCTAAATCTGTGTCTGTAGTGCATGTTCACACCTTAATATTGTAGCACTACCATTATGAGGGCCACTGTGTTTCTAGGTATCCCTAAGCTCTGCACAGCCAAGCAACACACATTTTCCACACTTGAATCCACAGTCAGTGAACAGTGTGTGAGCTTGGTTTTTGTTATTTTATTACAGGAATTAACTTGGATAGGGTAATAGGGATTATGGGTTGCCCAAATTAACTGAATCAATGCACAGGACAACTTCCTTCCTATTTACAGAAAAAGATCTTAGACTGTTCTTCTCCTTGAAAGCCGTCAGCCTTTGCAGATCAGTAGCAACAGCCCCTTATAGGCGAGGAACTCACAGCCTCTCTGAAATCAACTTAGCTAGTTGTAAACTACATGCAGAGATGTCTCCTCTCCCCTTTAGAACTGCTACCAGCATCACAGCCTGCAGACAGTACCAGCCCTCCTGGCTGCTCTGAAGATCTCCCAGGACAAGGATAAAGGATTAAGCACAGCGTAGTCCTTTGACAGCTTGCTACATGTGGCAGTCCCTCCCCTTGTAAATCCCTCAGTATGCTGGTGTACTCACTCTGTCCTCCTTGCTCTCACTGCTCTCAAGCCTTTATCCTGTTCATACCGTACTGCTGAATGGACCCTCCTGAGCCAGCTCAAGACCAGCCTCGAGGCCATCCCCCCTAAACCTAGGAGACCCCTCCAGGCTCACTGCCAGCCTGGCTATCCCACATTTATGGGTTGGTCTCACCACTCTACTGGTTCCTCTAAACCTTGGATTGATTAGACTCCCATAAACATGCTGATTAGGTCTCCACCCCTTCCACCTACTGGCTTTTGGAAGGTTCTATGGTCCTCCAGAGCCAGGTAGTGGCAATAGAATCCCAAACTGTTAAGCCACCCAGCTTGACCTGCAGTAACCCAATCTCAATCACAGGCACACACAGTAACCATGAGTCATGCACAATACATTTACCTACAATACACTACACTAGCAGCACACTAGAGGGTGCTACAGTAGCATAAATAAAAGTGATTTTCTACTCCAGGAGTACAGTATATAATGAGTTTGGAAATTCTAGAGAAATGCTTAAATAATGCAATACAATTTAACTAAATCCATTTGATTTTAGTTGACTAAGATGTAGGAGATTTAATCATCTATAATGTTTAACACTGCTCACAGTGCACACCAGTGGACATGTGGTCAGCATGACTCCCTGATGTGAATGGGCCTTTAATCTGTGCCTAGATCAGATACTTGGATTTTTCTGAGATATTAACTTTAGCCATAGCCTCTTCTTTGTCTACATCAATGTTAGCTTCACATCATCCTAGTTTGTCCATATTTCCTTAGTTATTGAACTGGGTAGTGATTGCTCTCTGTCTTGTTCTCTGCAAGTAGGATGTTTGTGTAACGCTACCCCCATAGGAGCCACTAGTTAAAACGGGTCCTCTGTTCTTGCCTTGACTCCTTTAAGAACTTCAGACACACTAGGTTGAATGTACAAAGCATGCAATATAAAAGAAATCACTGAAAGTAATACCTAGTACCTTTTTATTGCATTGGAGCCATTGTCTGGAACAGTTGCCCCTGCCGTGGACTCTTCTCCTATCCCCCCTCCTTTTTCTTTCAGTAAACACACGAACAGTAAGAGGGTTTGGCGGGATTTGCCCCACAACACACTCTGCCCTGACAGTATGCATAATGATGCCACAAGGGGTTAGGTCACCTGGTTGACATCAGCAGGTGGCCACGCCCCTTAGATATTTAAGAACTCTCAGGACAGGGCAGCTGTCGGACAGTGGGAGCCAGCGTCGAGAGAGAAGCTTTTTTTTTTTTTTCTGGTCAGCGGTGGTGGCGGGCATCATGATTGTCATTGGATTTACTTTGGGGGAGTTTTTTATGTTTGTTTTAAATAAAGGACTTGTCAAAGACTATCTTCTGTAATTTTTTACACTACAGTTTTTTTTGTGAATGAGTAGCGGTACCATGTACCCTATATTCATTCACATGGGGGTGGCTAGGATCTGGGGGCCCACTTGTTAAAGGGAGCTTCCAGATGCTGATAAGCCCCCCGCCCACAGACCCCCACAACCACCGGCCATGGTTGTGGGGAAAGGCCCTTGTCCCCATCAACAAGGGGACAAGGTGCTTTGGGGGGAGCCCCCCTGCTCCAAAGAACTCCCCCCATGTTGGGCCCTCCACCCCCCCATATACGCACACATGCGTTGGGGCACCTATGCATGAAAACTGTAATTGCGATACACATTTTACATGTCACCATGAACGCTGACGTGAGAGCAAGTGTATTGTATATTTTTTACTAAAATTTTGCATTTCCTGTACTTTTGCAGTAATATTATGTGACAAACAATTGGAACTACCACTATTTTAGTCTCTGCTTTCAGAAAATATTTAATGTTTTCAGGGATTTATGTAATCTTTAGGCCTAAAATTATTTTTTATACATGTGTGCAATAAATGCAAAAGAGGCTCTGCAGTGAAAAGGATTAAAGCTGAACTCCAGCTATGTTTTTTATTGTATAGTTACCGGTACATAGGTCCAGCTTTAAACACTACAGATCAAAGCCTGTGAATTCCATGCCAGGCTGCTAGATTTTAAGGACAAGTTCATGAATATATAAAAATCCCCACAGCCACTCTCCCTAACCCCATCAATACACTTAGCACCTTTAGGTTTATCTAGTAATTTTTTGCATATTAATACTGCATGTTTGATTGACTAGACCTCCGACAGTGAGTGGCAGAGATATGTCCTTTCCCTACATACTTTGTGATAAAAGGTGTTCCTCTTTCTCATATCAGAAATTTCAAAGCTATAAAAGGAATGAGTTAGTAATCATGAAAGGTAGATCTTGCTGTTAGATTATCCAAGACATATAAGAAGCCAGATTTTGATTCAATTTAACGGGCCCCACCTACAAGATGGATATCATTTTCAGGTAGACAGATTCTTTAACCACTTTAAGTCTGGACACTTTCAACACCTTCCAGTCCAAGTCAATTTTCAGCTTTCAGTGCTATCACACTTTGAATGACAATTGTGCGGTCATGCAACACTGTACACAAATTAAATTTTTAGCATTTTTTTTAGACAGATAAAACTTTCCTTTGGTGGTATTTATTCACCACTGTGATTTTTATTTTTTGCTATATAAATAAAAAAAAGACTACAATTTTGAAAAAAAAAGTGTTTTTCTTATAAAATTTTGCAAATAAATAATCTTCATAAATCTTGGCCAAAATGTATTCAGCTATCTTTTTGTTAAAAAAAAAAAATAACCCAAATCAGTTTATAAAAAAAAATAATTCTATTTTTTTTACTTTTTTTTTTTTTTTTACATACGTACTGTCACCCTAGTAGCACAGTGTCACCATAGTGACACTGTACCACTTGCGGGGGGGTGAAGACGTTTTTTTTTTTTCTTACACTGATTGCTTTTACACCCACAAAGCAATCATTTCTCCTCTTTGGCTGCATTCCTGCAGTCATTGAGATATACTGTGAGAGCTGTAATTGGTCACAGCTTATCACATGGTACAAGGCTGTTGTGTATGGCCTTGTACCACGTGACCTCTGTGATCATTCACAGAATTCACAAGTAGTAAACAATGATGTTAGGAAGTGACATCTTGTTTACTACTATTCATGTGATCATTGATTGGCCAATCACTGATCACATAAATCGAGATCTCCGACAGCAGTCCCCTACATCATTATTATTATTATTATTATACAGTATTTATAAAGCGCCAATAGTTCACTCAGCGCTGTACATTACAAAGGGGGACAGAACATGTGACAGAACAATACCAAAACAATGCAAAACATGAGGAGATCGAGGGCCCTGCTCTTTCGAGCTTACAATCTAGAAGGGACGGGATAGTGGTACAGGAGGAGATAGCTGTGGGGGATGGAGTGGTAGGAAGAGTGGAGGAGGTCAGCAAGTTAGCAGGGGGTGAGGTAGGCTTCCCTGAAGAGATGGGTTTTCAGGGTGCGCCTAAAGGAGAGGAGAGTAGGTGATAATCTGATGGGTTGGGGAAGGGAGTTCCAGAGGATGGGTGACACCCTGGAGAAGTCCTGGAGGCGGGCATGGGAGGAGGAGACCAGGGAACTAGAGAGAAGGAGGTCTTGTGAGGAGCGGAGTGTGCGTGCTGGGCGGTACTTGGATATTAGGTCAGTGATGTAGTTCGGGGCAGTATGGTGGACAGCTTTGTACGTCAGTGTTAGGATTTTAAATTTGATCCGTTGCGCAATCGGAAGCCAGTGGAGGGATTGGCAGAAGGGGGTGGCGGAAATGGAGCGGTTGGAAAGGTGAATGAGTCTGGCAGCCGTATTCAGGATCGACTGAAGCGGGGATAGGCAGCGGCGAGGCAGGCCAGTGAGGAGGGAGTTGCAGTAGTCGAGTCGTGATATGATGAGGGAGTGGATGAGCTGTTTAGTGGTTTCTGGGGTTAGGAACGTGCGGATTTTGGCGATGTTGCGGAGGTGGAGTCTGCACGAGTTTGTTAAAGATTGGACTTGGGGCTGGAAGGATAGGTTGGAGTCCAGAATGACACCAAGTACTCTGGCCTGCAGAGCGGGTTTGATATTGGCGTTGTTGGATGTGATGTAGAAGTCAATGGGGGGTGGGGTTCGGGCTGGGGGGAAGACAAGGAGCTCGGTTTTGGAGAGATTCAGTTTAAGGAAGTGGAGCGACATCCAATCTGATATGTCGCTCAGCAGGTGTGTGATTTGGGCAGAGACCGAGGGGGTGAGGTGGGGGGTTGAGAGATAGATTTGTGTGTCGTCGGCATAGAGGTGGTAGTTGAAGCCGTGAGAGTGTATGAGTTGGCCAAGGGAGGAGGTGTAGATGGAGAAGAGAAGGGGCCCAAGGACAGAGCCTTGAGGGACCCCAACAGAGAGGGGGAGTGAGGGGGAGGTGGTAGCATTATAGGTAACGCTGAAAGAGTGTTGTGACAGGTAGGATGAGAGCCAGGAGAGAGCAGAATCTCTGAGGCCGAGGGAGTGTAGTATTTTGAGGAGGAGGGGGTGGTCAACTGTGTCGAAGGCCGCAGAGAGGTCAAGGAGTAGGAGCACTGAATAGTGGCCATTAGCTTTGGTGGTTAGAAGGTCGTTGGAGAGTTTGAGTAAGGCGGTTTCGGTGGAGTGTAGGGGGCGGAAGCCAGACTGTAGGGGATCGAGGAGGTTGTTGTTGTTGAGGTGAGAGCATAGGCGGGTGTAGACGAGGCGCTCGAGGAGTTTAGATGTAAGTGGAAGCAGGGAGATGGGTCTGAGGTTGTTCGGGTCATTGGGGTCCAGGGAGGGCTTTTTAAGTATGGGGGTGATGTGCGCATGCTTCAGTGGGGAGGGGAAAGTGCCGGAGGAGAGGGAGAGATTAAAGATGTGGGTGAGGGAGCGTAGGATGGAGGGGGAGGGAGGTCGTAGGAATTGTGAGGGGATAGGGTCGAGGGGGCAGGTGGTGAGGCGGGCATCAGAGAGGATCTTGGAGACTTCCTCGATGGTAGTAAGGTCAAAGGTGTGGAGTGTTGGGGGAGCTTCAGTATGAGGAATGTAGGGTGGGGTGGAAGTGGAGGTCAGAGCAGTGGTGGGGCCGTGGGAGAGGGGTGATGAGGGGGTAGCTGAGTGAGGGGGAACGGGGTTGGAGGGAGTTTGAGCAGTGACGAAGTCCCTGCGGGTAATGTCGAGGGGGAGGGGGGATGAGGGGGTAGCTGTGTGAGAGGGGACGGGTTGAGAGGGCGTGTGAGTTGCAGCAAAGTCCTTGCGAATTGTGTCATTCTTGTTTTTGAAGTGATTGGCAATCTCAAGGACGGTGAGTGAGGTGCTGGGTGGAGGTGGGGGTGGCGAGAGTAGAGAGTTGAAGGTGGTGAAGAGTCGGCGAGGATTGGAGGAGAGGGCCTTGATGAGGGTCAGGAAGTAGGCTTGTTTGGCTGCGTGGAGGGAGAAGGTGTAGGTGCAGAAGGCAGATTTGTAGCAGGTGAAAGCTTGTTGGGATTTTGTTTTGCGCCATAGTCGCTCCAGGGCACGACTGCGTCGTTTGAGGGTTTTGGTGTGATCAGTCTGCCAGGGCTGGAGCGGTCGGAGTCTGATGTTGCATGTGGTTAAAGGCGCTAGTGAGTCAAGGGCTGCTGACAGTGCGTTGTTGTAGGCAGTCATAGCCAAGTCGGGGCAGGACAGGGGGAGGATGCGGTCATGGAGTTGATCAGCTGCAGAGTGGAGGGGGGCAGGGTTAAGGTTGCGGAGGTTACGGCTGATAGTAGTGTGACATTTGGAGGGGTAGGCGTTGGAGGACGAGGAGATAGAGAAGGTGATCAGGTTGTGGTCAGAGAGAGGGAAGGGGGTGTTAGTGAGGTTGTGGGGAGCGCAGTGGTTGGAGAAGACAAGATCAAGGATATTACCGTCGGAGTGGGTGGTGGATTGTATGCACTGTGCAAGTGCAAAGGAGGAGGTTAAGTGGAGGAGACGGGCTGTGTCTGGGTTGTCAAGGTTGACAGGGATGTTGAAATCCCCAAGAATGATGGTGGGTAGCTCAGAGGAGAGGAAGAAGGGTAGCCAGGAGGAAAAGTCATCCAGGAAGCGGGGTATGGATCCAGGAGGCCGGTATATCACAGCAATCTTCAGGGGGGTTGGAGAGAATAGTCGGACGCAGTGGGCCTCGAAGGAGGAGAAGGATAGGGAGGGGGGTTTGGGAGGACTCGGAAGGTGCTCTGCGGTGACAGGAGCAGACCAACCCCACCACCTTTATGACCGTTAGGTCTGGGTGAGTGGGTCCAGATGAGACCTCCATAGGAGAGTGCAGCAGGGGAGGTAGAGTCAGTGGGCTGGATCCAGGTTTCCGTGATCGCCAGGAGGTTGAGGGAGCGGGAAACAAAGAGGTCGTGGATGGCGGTAAGCTTGTTGCACACCGATCGGGCGTTCAGGAGTGCACATGAAAACGGGGGGGAGATTTTAGGGAGCAGGGGGACAGATACTAGGTTGCGGGGGTTGCGGTAGGACATGGAGGCGGGAGGGTGTTGTGCAGGTGAGGGAGGTGGTGGAGGGCCAGGATTCGGGGAGATGTCTCCCGCGGCTAGGAGGAGGAGAAGGGTGAGAAAGGTGGCATGGGAGCGGGATGTGCAGGAGCGTGAGAAACTCCTAGCGGAGGTGTTTGGGTCAGTGGGAGAGTGGAATAATAGGAGGAGGTGGTGGGTGCCATAGAGGGGCGAAGGAAGCAGTGAGGACACAATATACAAATGTTTAGGAGGAGCAGAGGGATATAGTGAATGGATTTTGGGAATGGAGGAGAGGAAAATGAGAAGGAGGAGTAGAAGAGGCATTTTGGGGGGTGATGAGAGCAGTATTAGGGAGATGATAGCAATGAGGGGGAGATGTGCAAGTTTTGGGGTGGAGAAATGAGATTTGGGAACAGAGGATAGTAGTATGAAGAGGAGTGTATTATATAAATACATCATCTGTGTTCCTCTGTGTCACAGACACAGTGGGCACAGACTGCGGTGCTGCACGCTCCCAGGGAATGCGCACAGGCAATGGATGCGGGGGGATGTTCAGAAACGTCCCCCCGCATCGGCAACGCTCACTTCCGGCTGTTTATCGGCATGGGATGGGAGCGTTTGTGATAAAAGGTGTCCCTTTTAGTTTAGTAACACCCTCTCTTCCCTAAAGCCATAGATGGAATGAAACTTAAAAGAAACTTTTTATCAAAAGTCTTAGGAAAATTCACAGAACATTGTTGGAACATTCAAATTTCATTAGAAAGAATGATTTAATTTGCTTTTAACATTTCATTTTGGAATTAATGAACTTTACCAAACAAAAACCACATATCCTGTTAGAAATTTGTACGTTTGAGAAACATTTTTCATCTTGCTCTTTCAAATTTTCTCATCACTGTGGTTGAAAACGGACATTTTACTTGACCTACTAATGATAAGAAAAGCAAACTAACTTTCTTAGTTCATTAATTTCCTATAGAATTCTCATTTGAAATTCTACCCATCTATGACCAGCTTTAAAGCTATATTGCTGTTGGGCTGCTTATTCCCTGACTGTGATTAAATAGCTCGCTGAAGCAATGAGAAATGTATTGTAATTCCTATAGCTGAATGTCACATTTAATCTTACAGTGATATTTCTTCCTCCTAACAAATCGCCACAATGACTGCTTTGTTCTCATCTTGTGCCATACTTTTCATTTAAAACCTTTAGGTTTTCCAAGCAGTCTTAACATTTCAGTTTAATTTCTCCTTGAAGAGGTCTGTGGAAACTTACAAATCAAAAATTTCTATATTGAACAAAGTAATTTTTTCAACTTTAAACAGAAGTTTTATAAAACTACATGTGTTATTAGTGTTATGCAGCCATAAGTAAAGCAGCACATGGAAATGCAATAAGGCTAAAGGGAATCTGAATTGCCACACAGTGGAGAAACACTGGGCTCTATACACTAAAGCAGATTGCATGCGGAGGTGTTACTGCAAAACGCTCAAAACGCTTGGCAAATACCGCAGAAAAAGGGATTAAAGTCAATTCACAGAATTAAATAAATAATAAAAAGCATGCAGTAATTAGGTAGTGGTCCAGTCATGCAGCATTTATCCACCTGCTCTCCAGAGGATTAAACTCCCTTCCTGGCCAGGCCATTTTTTGCGGCAGATAAGAATCTTACATATAATGTGGTGTACTCTAAGAGTTGGGGAGCAGTGTAGCAATTAGCACACCCTTTTAGGATTCCCCCAGCTATACTTCGAGCTAGAACCCCAGTGTTAATAACTTTTCCTACTGCCCACACATCCCCACACCAGACACACAACAAGCTTGCCACCACCTAACAGTTTTTTTTGCAGACTGGTCTGCTGGGGCATTATACACACACATATCTCCATCTGGCATATTTCCTTGTTTATAATCTGCATGCAATCTGCCAACACGCAGTGCAATTGCATACAGATTGGCAAAGAACTTAGACCTAGCACATAGACACTACAATAAACAATCTGTCCAGAGATATGAGTCCTAGTTTAGTACACAGAAGTCACTTATTAGTTTTATGATTTAATATCTCAAAAGTGGGCAGTGCATAAAATATATACAAAGAAAAAGAATTACAAAAAAATACAAAAAAGACGTACACAATTGGCTATTCACTGTGAAAATAAAAGGGAATGAAAACAGAAAAACAGAAATAAAAGTTAACAAGATGTATCGTGTCACTGGAGCAAGTCAGAAGAAAGTCCACAATTCACCAGTCAAATGAAACCGGCTCCATATAAATCACCCCGTCCATATCTCAGGGTCCTCAATGTATTGAAATATGGAAGTGGGCTGGACTTTAGCCCTTGGCCAATCAAGTCTGGGGGATGTTCCCATCCCAGCTCACAGGACGTTCTGTGTTCTGAAGTAACCAAAATTGAATGGGCCCTGGACAGTTCTGATCGCTGGGTCGGAGATAGAAATTCCGACATCAGCACATCAGTCCGATCGCAACAGTAACAATCATTGTTCAGCTGTCACCATCAGGCACCATATAAAGCTGTTTTGTGTGTTTCTCTGGGATTCTACATAGGCTACAAATACAATTTTACATGTACATGAAGCCTAAAATGTGTCCAAGCAGAAGGAATTATTTTTGTATCCCTATAACTAATATTTTAGCTTTTATGAGAGATGAAATAGATTCTTCTGATCTGTTGGTATAAATCAAAGCTGGCAGACATTTTGGAGCCTTCTCCCTGTCTCCTGCTGTTTCTTGTAGCCGAAATGGCTAGGATTCTTCTTTGAGCTTCAGTAAGCTGAGAAATCTAATGTCTACTTGTATGAGAAAATTTTATTGGCATATAGGTGTCAGCTCTAGCCTAGAAGCTTGCTCTGTCCTTTCAAATGCTAATTGAATAACATGTGTCTATGATTGATTAAGGAATACTGTATCTGTAATAACACATAATGAAACTATATCTACAATCACATACTTCTGCAGATCATGTCACATCTCAGCTATTGCTAAAATTATTCTACCCTTACATTTAGATTACACCCACATTCATGTTGATGTTACACCTTATTAGAACATATGTCATACTGTATGTAGTGGGGATTTAACGTTTTCACAATTATTTTTAGAGATATTTTCCCACTGACAAGTTCCCACTGACATCATTGATCTTTTTAGCTACTTATAATGGGGTAGTTCTTCCCAGTGACCACAATTGTAAGGAGCATTCTTCCCACTGACCCTCACACTAATCTATCATGAGTTGTAGATATAGTTATTTTTAGCAGGGGTTTCCTGAGACTGGAAAGTTATTTCAAGGGTTCCTTATTTATTTCAAGAGTTGAAAAGGTTGTGATAGACTGCTTGAAAGTGTAACTAAAGGCCAGACTTTCTTTTTCATTTTGCATAATGCATAAAGCGTAATGGAGGGTTATAACACCTGTCAGTTTTTTTTCCCATCTGTGTCCCATTGGGGAGATTTTCCTTTACTTCCTGTCCCATTGCCAAAACAAGAAGTGAGAGGAAATCCCTGCAAACTAAGGGAATCCCTTGAGTTCCCCAGGTCATCCTCACATGCAGTATTTTAGAAGTCTTTTTTTGTGAATGCCAAAAACTTGAAAAATGCTAAGCGGTATTTTACTGCATTTCTTAAAGTAGTAAATACCACTTGTGAATGGAGCCCTTAGTATTTGGCAGGATCTATTTAGAAAAGGTGAAATTGTGCAAGTTTCCATTTGTCATTGGATCAATAACAATTTTGAGAGTTTTGTGTATTTTTAAAGTTGCTCTGGACAATTTCCTCCCTCGTTGTCATCATAATTCAACTGAGGTGTAGCACCCTCTTAGGTTGCTAGAGTAGGTCAATTTAGTTTAGCTCCTCCATAGGCAGAGGAGTGGGGGTTAATTTGTGGTTTCACTGTACAGTGCTCCAAGGGCTGTGGCTCTATTACCTCCCCCTGGTTTCTGGAACTTTGTGGACAGTGAACCTTTGCTTTGCTTTGTAAAGTGAACCTTTGCTTTGCCCATGCAGGGCATTGCAACTGGTTAATTTTAATGATGACCCCCCCAGCAGCAGCACATACTTACTCATTGTTTGATTGGATAATGTGTAGACTGTAACATCACTCCCTGCCTCTCCACCTCGCCCAACAGAGAGTGCTTTGCATTGCATTGCATTGCATTGCAAAGCATTTTCTGAATGGCACCCGTGCCGAAGGGCAAACCTCCTGTTTTTATGCAGCAGGACAGCCACTTGGCATGGGACTCAGGAAATAGTGGAGATCACTGGAGTGGCAATGTTTAATATTATTCACAAAATGGCTTCAGCTGGCACGCCACCCATCAGGAAAACCCCTCTAACGCATTTTACCTGTGTAGGGCTTAATCATAGAAGCTCTATGAATAAAGGATAAGTTCACTTTTGGAGAATGTTACATGTTCCACTCATTTTTAGGGTGGAACATGTAACATGTTTCGCCCGCCACCCCCCTCCCTCGGAGAAGTTTCCCATACTATCTGTCAGATTTGAAAACAGCACGGCCGTGCAGAGCTACTCCCACATGGCTGCGTCACTCATTCACAGAGTTCTGTGAATGAGTGCCTACAAGTCCTGGCAGCCTTAGCATCTGTGGGCTTGCAGTTTTCAATGAACCACCACGGCGCTGTGGAGTGCCGTGGTAGCTCATTGAAGCTTCCTGTCAGAATATCTGCTTTCTTATACATCACGTATGGCAAGCAGATATTCTGACAGGTCTGCAGGAGACCTGCATGGCATCAGCAATCTACTGATCACTGGTGCAATGCTTTACAGGCTCCTGAACAAAATGTGCATTTATTATTTTTGTCAAAAACTTATCCTTTAAGCCCTACATGTTATAGGGGCTTTGCTAATGAGTGGAGAGCCTGCTGAAGCCATTTTCGATAATTTGTTTTGTGATTCACTACATTGGGTATGTGGTCCTGGGAAACATTTGTGGCTGTGTGTTTTGATGCACTCTTATTGGGAACCCAAAGCCCAGCAGCAGTGTTTGAACCAGCTGGTAAATCTACCAGGAGCATGTTAGCGGTGCTGCTTTTCATTTGGTTTATACTGTATCTTTAGTTACATTAGTCCAAGTTGGACCAATGTAAGTATACAGTCATGGCCGAAATTGTTGGCACCCTTGATATTTTTCCTGAAAATCAAGTATTTCACACAAAAAAGGTATTGCATTAACACATGTTTTGCTATACACATGTTTATTCCCTTTGTATGTATTGGAACAAATATAAAACAGAGGCAGAAAAGCAAATATGACATAATGTCACACAAAACCCCAAAAATGGGCTGGACAAAAGTATTGGCACCCTTAACTTAATATTTGGTTGCACACCCTTTGGAAAACATAACTGAAATCAGTCGCTTCCTATAACCATCAATAAGCTTCTGACACCTCTCACCCGGAATTTTGGACCACTCTTCCTTTGCAAACAGCTCCAGGTCTCTCTTATTGGAAGGACACCTTTTCCCAACAGCAATTTTAAGATCTCTCCACAGGTGTTCAATGGGATTTAGATCTGGGCTCATTGCTGGCCACTTCAGAACTCTCCAGCGCTTCTTTGCCATCCATTTCTGAGTGCTTTTTGACGTATGTTTGGGGTCATTGTCCTGCTGGAAGACCCAGGATCTTGGACGCAAACCCAGCTTTCTGACACTGGGCCCTACAGTGCGACCCAAAATCCTTTGGTAATCCTCAGATTTCATGATGCCTTGCACACAGTCAAGGCACCCAGTGCCAGAGGCAGCAAAACAACCCCAAAACATCATTGAACCTCCACCATATTTTACCGTAGGTACTGTGTTTTGTTCTTTGTAGGCCTCATTCCGTTTTCGGTAAACAGTAGAATGATGTGCTTTACCGAAAAGCTCTATCTTGGTCTCATCTGTCCACAAGACGTTTTCCCAGAAGGCTTTTGGCTTACTCAAGTACATTTTGGCAAACTGTAGTCTTGCTTTTTTATGTCTCTGTGTCAGCAGTGGGGTCCTCCTGGGTCTCCTGCCATAGCGTTTCATTTCATTTAAATGTCGACGGATAGTTCGCGCTGACACTGATGCTCCCTGAGCCTGCAGGACAGCTTGAATGTCTTTGGAACATGTTTGGGGCTGCTTATCCACCATCCGGACTATTCTGCGTTGCAATCTTTCATCAATTTTCCTCATCCGTCCACGACCAGGGAGATTAGCTACAGTGCCATGGGTTGCAAACTTCTTGATAATGTTGCGCACTGTGGACAAAGGCAAATCTAGTTCTCTGGAGATGGACTTGTAACCTTGAGATTGTTGATATTTTGCCACAATTTTGGTTCTCAGGTCCTCAGACAGTTCTCGTCTCCTCTTTCTGTTGTCCATGCTTAGTGTGGCACAGACAGACACACAATGCAAAGGTTAAGTGAACGTCTCTCCTTTTTATCTGCTTTCAGGTGTGATTTCTATATTGCCCACACCTGTTACTTGCCCCAGGTGAGTTTACAGGAGCATCACATGCTTGTAACATTCTTATTTATCCGCAGTTGTGAAAGGGTGCCAATACTTTTGTCCAGCCCATTTTTGGAGGTTTGTGTGACATTATGTCGAATTTGCTTTCTTTCCTCCCTTTTTTTGTTTTGTCCCAATACACACAAAGGGAATAAACATGTGTATAGCAAAACATGTGTTAATGCAATACGTTTCGTGAGAAATACATGATTTCCTGGAGAAATATCAAGGGTGCCAACAATTTCGGCCATGACTGTATAATAATACTATACCCCAAATTTTTCTTTATAGTATAGCTAAAGGCAAACCTTGTTTTAACTATTGTTAGATAAAGTGGAGAAGGATTAGAACACCTGTAAGGTTTTTATTGCTGCCTTTGTCTCTTTGTGAAGAGAAATATCCCCAATGGGACAGAGATGGCTGGAAAAATCTGACATAGGTTATAACCCTTTCTTATTCTATCCAAAAAAAAAAAAAATAAACTTTTACCTTTTATTTCTACTTCCTCACCGCCCTATAGCAGAACTACTGCTACAGGGCAGCAGGGCTGATCAAAATCACGTATATGGGTCTATCTATCTACAGTCAGGTCCATAAATATTGGGACATCGACACAATTCTAACATTTTTGGCTCTATACACCACCACAATAGATCTGAAATGAAACGAACAAGATGTGCTTTAACTGCAGACTGTCAGCTTTAATTTGAGGGTATTTACATCCAAATCAGGTGAACGGTGTAGGAATTACAACAGTTTGCATATGTGCCTCCCACTTGTTAAGGGACCAAAAGTAATGGGACAATTGGCTTTTCAGCTGTTCCATAGCCAGGTGTGTGTTATTCCCTCATTATCCCAATTACAATGAGCAGATAAAAGGTCCAGAGTTCATTTCAAGTGTGCTATTTGCATTTGGGATCTGTTGCTGTCAACTCTCAAGATGAGATCCAAATAGCTGACACTATCAGTGAAGCAAGCCATCATTAGGCTGAAAAAAACAAAACAAACCCATCAGAGAGATAGCAAAAACATTAGGCGTGGCCAAAACAACTGTTTGGAACATTCTTAAAAAGAAGGAACGCACCGGTGAGCTCAGCAACACCAAAAGACCCGGAAGACCACGGAAAACAACTGTGGTGGATGACCGAAGAATTCTTTCCCTGGTGAAGAAAACACCCTTCACAACAGTTGGCCAGATCAAGAACACTCTCCAGGAGGTAGGTGTATGTGTGTCAAAGTCAACAATCAAGAGAAGACTTCACCAGAGTGAATACAGAGGGTTCACCACAAGATGGAAACCATTGGTGAGCCTCAAAAACAGGAAGGCCAGATTAGAGTTTGCCAAACGACATGTAAAAAAGCCATCACAGTTCTGGAACAACATCCTATGGACAGATGAGACCAAGATCAACTTGTACCAGAGTGATGGGAAGAGAAGAGTATGGAGAAGGAAAGGAACTGCTCATGATCCTAAGCACACCACCTCATCAGTGAAGCATGGTGGTGGTAGTGTCATGGCGTGGGCATGTATGGCTGCCAATGGAACTGGTTCTCTTATATTTATTGATGATGTGACTGCTGACAAAAGCAGCAGGATGAATTGTGAAGTGTTTCGGGCAATATTATCTGCTCATATTCAGCCAAATGCTTCACAACTCATTGGACGCCGCTTCACAGTGCAGATGGACAATGACCCAAAGCATACTGCAAAAGCAACCAAAGAGTTTTTTAAGGGAAAGAAGTGGAATGTTCTGCAATGGCCAAGTCAATCACCTGACCTGAATCCGATTGAGCATGCATTTCACTTGCTGAAGACAAAACTGAAGGGAAAATGCCCCAAGAACAAGCAGAAACTGAAGACAGTTGCAGCAGAGGCCTGGCAGAGCATCACCAGGGATGAAACCCAGCGTCTGGTGATGTCTATGCGTTCCAGACTTCAGGGTGTAATTGACTGCAAAGGATTTGCAACCAAGTATTAAAAAGTGAAAGTTTGATTTATGATTATTATTCTGTCCCATTACTTTTGGTCCCTTAAAAAGTGGGAGGCACATATGCAAACTGTTGTAATTCCTACACCGTTCACCTGATTTGGATGTAAATACCCTCAAATTAAAGCTGACAGCCTGTAGTTAAAGCACATCTTGTTCGTTTCATTTCAAATCCATGGTGGTGGTGTATAGAGCCAAAAATGTTAGAATTGTGTCGATGTCCCAATATTTATGGACCTGACTGTATATAGATATATCTATATATATCTATATATCTATATATACTGTATCTCTCTCTATATATATATATATATATAGAGAGAGAGAGAGAGAGAGAGATACGTGATTTTGCATTTCCGTGTCCCAGTTGGCCATTGGCGGCTACAGATGTCGATCACCAGGTCCCAGTTGTAGATTTCCTGCAGGCACCCAATGTTTACCAAAGAACAGTGACAGGGGAGAGGTCTGTGTGTAAACAATACAGATCTCTCCCCTGTCAGCACTGCATAGCAGAGCAGCATGTTTCCCTAGTAAAACACACACACAGCACACACAATAAAACAGCACACAGCACAGTTAACCATTTGATGTTCAGATGTTAACCCCTTCCTGCCCAGTGTCATTAGTACAGTGTCAGTGCTTTTTATTAGCAATGATAACTGTATTAGTGTCATTGGGATGTCAGCGCCAGTTAGTCAGTTCCCCCCAGTGTCAGAATGCCCGCCACAGTCCCGCAGTCTCGCAGTCTCGCTATAAATCGCTGCCATTACTAGTATAAAAAATGTTTTTTAAACTCCAGTATATACAGTGGATAAAAAAAGTCTACACACCTCTGTTAAAATGTCAGGTTTCTGTGATATAAAAAACTGAGACAAAGATAAATAATTTCAGAACGTTTTCCACCTTCTTTAATGTAACCTATAAACTGTACAACTCAGTAGAACAACAAACTTAAATGTTTTAGGTATAGGAAAGTAAAATAAAACACTACAATAATATGGTTGCATAAATGTGCACACCCTTAAACTAATACATTGTTGGAGCACCTTTTGAATTTATTACAGCACTGTTTTTTTGGGTATGAGTCTATCAGCCTGGCACATCTTGTCTTGGCAATATTTGCCCACTCTTCCTTGCAAAAGTGCTCCAAATCTGTCACATTGCGAGGGCATCTCCTGTGCACAGCCCTCTTCAGATCACCCCACAGATTTTCGATGGGATTCAGGTCTGGGCTCTGGCTGGGCCATTCCAAAACTTTAATCTTCTTCTGGTGAAGCCATTCCTTTGTTGATTTGGATGTATGCTTTGGGTCGTTGTCATGCTGAAAGATGAAGTTCCTCTTCATGTTCAGCTTTCTATTGGTATTTTGAACTGTTCATAATTCTCTCTACCTTGGCTAAGGCCCCAGTTCCAGCTGAAGAAACACAGCCCCAAAGAATGATGCTGCCACCACCATGCTTCACTGTGGGTATGGTGTTCTTTTGGTGATGTGCAGTGTTGTTTTTGCACCAGACATATCTTTTAGAATTATGGCCAAAAAGTTCATCCTTGGTTTCATCAGACCATAACACATTTTCCCACTTGCTTTTGGGAGACTTCAGATGTGTTTTTGCAAAATTTAGCTGGGCTTGGATGTTTTTCTTCATAAGAAAAGGCTTCCCTCTTGTCACTCTACCCCATAGCCCAGACATATGAAGAATACGGGAGATTGTTGTCACATGTACCACACAGTCAGTACTTGCCAGATATTCCTGCACCCCATTTAATGCTGCTGTAGGCCTGTTGCCTGCCTCTCAGATCAGTTTTCTTCTTGTCTTTTCATCATTTTTGGAGGGACATCCAGTTCTTGGTAATGTCAATGTTGCGCCATATTTTCTCCACTTGATGATGACTCTCTTCACTGTGTTCCATGGTATATCTAATGCCTTGGAAATTCTTTTGTAGCCTTCTCCTGACTGATACCTTTTAACAATGAGATACCTCTGATGCTTTGGAAGCTCTCTGCGGACCATGGCTTGTGCTGTAGGATGCAACTAAGGAAATGCCAGGAAAGACCTACTAGAACAGCTGAACTTTATTTGGGGATAATCAGAGGCACTTTAAAATGATGGCAGGTGTGTACTGACTCCTACTTAACATGATTTTGAATGTGATTGCTTAATTCTGAACACAGCTACATCCCCAGTTATAAGAGGGCATGCACACTTATGCAACCGCATTATTTCAGTTTTTTATGTGTACTCCCCCCCCCCCCCCCCAAAAAAGATTTCAGTTTGTTTTTCAATTCTTCTGGAATGATTTATCTTTGCCTCATTTTTTTTTACATCGCAGAAACCTGACATTTTAACAGGGGTGTGTAGACTTTTTATATCCACTGTATACCGCCGTTTGTACACGCTGTAACTTTCAAGTAAACCAATTAATTTACATGTATTGGGATGGGTTTTTTTTAGAAAACAAATGTAGCAGAATACATTCTGGCTTAAATTTATGGCAAAATTTGATTTTTTAAATTTTTCTTACTGGATAAGTTTTATAGCAAAAAGTAAAAAATATAATATTTTTCAAAATTGGCAGTCTTTTTTTGTTTATAGCGCAAAAAATAAAAAATGCAGAGGCAATGAAATACCACTGAAAGAAAGCTCTATTTATGGGGGGAAAAAGGACATAAATTTAATTTGGGTGCAGCATTGCATGACCGCGCAATTGTCAGTTAAAATAACGCAGTGCTGTATCATAAAAAATGGCCTGGTCAGGAAGGGGGGTAAATCCTCTAGAGGGAAAGTGGTTAACTACAAAATAGAACATAGTAAAATATCCCTTCATCTCAATATATGTTTCAACGCATGAAGCAGCATAAGAAAAAGAGAGAAGAGAGAAGAATTTTTTTTCAATTGAATTTGTAAATCAAGTGACTATCAACTATGGTTGTTTGGAAAGTTCTGCATACATTTTTTTATAAATTTGTACTTCATGAGACAGTAATGGATTGTATAGTATTTCAATGCTTTAAAAATTTACAGTGAAAGCAAAGCCAGACAGTATCTTTAAACATTTGTTTATGTGAGCACTTTGAATGTGTTTTAAATTATGTGAATTGAAGGGGTCAAGAGCAGCACTATATAATTTATAATACATGTCATCACAACTGGAATAGCTGGGACTGCTGATGCCAGTTTATATTGTATTTATATTGTTCCATTGAAGGCCCATGAATGCTGCTTATATAGCTAATATACCTGAGAGTGCATCCACTTCAAAAATTGTTCTCAATCAACTGCAAATTAGTTTCTATCAATATAATTATTTAAAAAATAATAAAGAATGCATTCATTAAAAAATATTTGTGCATAGGCAGAACTAATGTAAGAATTAAGGAACTGGCAGGTAAGACGGCGGGAAGAAGTGGACTTGGTGGACCGGAGGGTGCAGGAAGCTGAATCCAATTATGTGCTCCAGCCAGATCCTGTTCGTCTCCTTACAACTTACAATTGGCTACAAGGGAAGCTTTAGTGTTACGCACAGCAGTTTCCAGGAAGGCTATGCTGCATCAAAAACAGCGTACTTTTGAACAGGGAGATAAAGCTGGCTGCCTGCTGGCTTGGTTGGCTAGGGAACAATCTGTCTTATCTAATATAGCTCTTATACAGGCTGAAGACGGTTCTAGGATCCTTGATCCAATCTCAATTAACCAGCGTTCTGCTGACTATTATGCAAGTTTGTATTCCTCCAAAGCTGCTTTCACGCCGCAGGATTTGTACTGTTATTTTGATAGTGTTGACCTGCCATCTCTCTCTGTGGTTCAGCGGGAGCAGCTGGAGGCACCAATTTCCTTGGAGGAGATCCAGCAGGCGATTGGCCCTTTCCAATCTGTCAAAGAGCCGGGCCCAGATAGCTTTCCAATTGGTTTCTATAAAAAATATATTGAGCAAATAGCTCCCCGTTTTCAAACACTTTTAACTGGTTGCCGTCCAGCCACAGTGTTTTTACTGAGGCCGGGGTGGCACTGCTGCACAGAACAACGTTTTAAAACGTCATTCTGCAAAACAGGTAGGGGCCGCGCACGACCGCCCTACCCGCGCCGCCGATCAGTGTCAGTCACGCAGCCACCAAGAATTCGCACACAGGCCCGTAGAGCTCCTAGTATCCTTCTGGATGTGCTTGCAAATTCTGATTGACAGCCCACAAACTCTGGAGCACCCATACTTCCCCCATTCACTCCCCAACCCGGAATTCAGGTGGAAATAGCAAAATTAACTACTCCCCTTGATTTTTGGAGCTGTTTTTCATGGAATATCTGGAACATCTGTATGTGTTGATTGTGGATCAAACCAATTTATATGCACAACAATTTATCGCCGCCAACCCAAATTCAAACCTTGCCAGACCATTCGCATAGAAACTCATTACGGTTTCCGAATTTACATTTTTTTTGGGCCTAACCCTCAACATGGGCATTACTAAAAAAATGAATTGCGGTTGTATTGGTCCGCAGACCCCATTCATCATATCCCGTGTTCTCTGCTGCCATGGCCAGGCATAGATATGAGAGTATAATGTGTTTTATGCATTTCAACGACAATACACTCTGTCATCCTCGGGGTAACCCTGAATTTGATTGGCTCCACAAAATTCAGCCCCTCGCTAATCACCTTAACCAAAAATTTGCAGATATCTATACTCCCCAGCAAAACATCTGCGTTGATGAGTCCCTCATTAATTGTTCTGTCCGCCTTGCATTCAAACAATTTCTCCCCTGCAAGCGTGCCAGATATGGGGTCAAGATGTAGAAGACCTGTAAGAGGGCAACAGGCTATACTTATAAGTTTCGGATTTACGATGGAAAAAATAGTCACAAGGAGCCCCCCGGATGCCCAGACTACATGGGGAGTAGTGGCACGATAGTTTGGGACTTGGTGTCATCCTTTTTCCACATGAGGTACTACTTATACGTGGACAATTTTTATTGAAGCATGCCACTATTTAGACATTTGTTCAATCTTGGAACTGGCGCATGTGGCAAAGTGTGACCTAATGTGTGCCCACCATTAGAAGTGGGTGGATGCAGGGAGGAATATTCTAATGGTGGGCATACCACACATTTTTTCTGGCAGAGATTTCTTCTCTTTTTTTCATTCAGTCCACAGGCTGCATAGAAAAAAAAAAGAACATAGCATATATACCCAACAAGAACCAGCGACGTACTGGTACATCACTGGACTTTGAATAGTGATACCAGGATGATGCCTATAGCTGCAGGCATCATCCTGGTATTATTTTTTTCAGCCAGCGATCGGCTTTCATGTAAAAGCAATCCAGGTGGATAATTAGGGATCTGCAGGATTGCTTTTACAAGCAGCGGGAGATGACCCCCCTCCCCCACTGCCTTCCACGGCCTTCTCGGGCAGTCCCGTGCCATCGGGGGAACCTGAGAATGCAGACGATGTTTTTGCCAGCTGTCCATAGAGCTGATTGGAGACCAGAGTGGTGCCAATAATCTCTATAGTCTAAGAATTCGGAAGCTACAAGCATTTCATCACTTCAGTTTCGCAGGATATAAACAGCGCCATTTGTAAATTGGGAAAGCATCTGATCACACCGATTTTGGTTTGAATAAATAATGTAAGGGAAGAGGAGATATCCAGAGTCTGATAGACCCCCAGATTTCTAAAAAAAAAAAAATATGACAATGCCCATTGAAGTTATTTGAAGGGGATATTTGAAATCCCTGTGATAGCATTAAAAGTGCTAAAAAAAAATTAAAGGTACAGTGTAAAAATAATAAAAAAATCAAAATACCTAAAAAAAAAAAATCGCCCCTCCCATGCGCGCACACCTGTGTGCAAAAGCCTTGACCCTGTGCCGGTATGTAAACAGCGGTTGCACCATGCATGTGAGGTATTGCCATGAACATCAGATCAAGGGCAGTAATTCTAACACTTTGACCTCCTCTGTAAATCTAAAATGGGAGCTCAACCTGGCAATGGCATAGAAGGGTATTGGAGAGGAGCCTGAACATGGCGGCTGTGGGGAGCGAGAGGCACTAGCGTTCGGCTAGGTCCCGCTTCCCGACCTCCCTAGTGACCCTCAGAAACCGACTCACTGGAGTCCGGAGGGCCGGGGAATGGAGCCTGGAGAGCCAGAGAGGGGAGCCGGACGTAGGTTGGAGTGACGTGCCGGCCCCGCCGGCGCTGTGTGAGAGAAAGATCCGGACAGCTGGGAGGCGAGGTGACGTAGTGGGGGCATGTGACCAGCCACGGAGGACCTCTGGGGGAAGAGAAAGCCGGCCGGCCGCATGATGAAACAGAGAGACGCCGGCTTACTGTCACCGGCTCTCTGATGTCCACAACCCCCGGCTTACTGCTACCCTTTACCCCCGGATTGCTACTGTTTGCAGCCCCCGGTTTGCTGCTGCCTGCGGCCCCCCGGCCAGTTGACTGTGCGATCCTGGGTCAGGGAGACCCGGGAGTGTTAGAAGACCCACCCTGCATCCCTGGGACGAAGCCCAGAGAGATAAGAAAAAAACGAGGCACAGCGTCAGAAGCCAGAGGAATCCACCCCCAGGACAGAGCTGCTGTGAAGGCCCTCCACCCAAGCTTGGAGCCACCGTTCTGAGAAGAGAAGGGTGAGTGAGAGCTGTGGGGGGTTTATTGTGTTGTAGACCCCTGAGTGACATTGAGGGTCCAAGGGGTCAAGGAGGAGAGGGGAGGATTCCCTGGCTATAGAAGAGAAGAGGCCCAGGTGCCCTAGGAGAGCAAAATATAAGGAAAATCAGCAAACCGGTTTGCATCATAAACCATAAAGGGGAGGTACAATCCCATCTAGAGAATATAGAAGACAAAAGACACCTAGAGGATATGAAGAATAAAGGTCCTAAGGGAGCAGGGCTTAAAGGGTCTCAATCAGGCACGATAAAGAAATTTACATCATAGGGAAATATTACGCCAGAAAGGGCCCAAGGTGCAAGTGCTAAAGGGGAAATGGACACTAGTTCAGGAAATAGTCCTAGATTATCACTGGGTATGAACAGCAGCTGTAGCCAACAAATAGCGGATGGCTTGGGAAAAAAAGAACTTGATGGTGAACTACAAGTACCGAATAAGAAGGAGATGATAGAAATGTTTCAAAGTTTGGAGAAAATGATAAAACATGAAATGACAGTTATTCGAAACGACTTAGGACATTTGCTTGCGAGAATGGAAGAAACAGAGGAGAAAGTTAAAACCCAGGCCCAAACCATAGATAATTTAAGGAAAAAAACAATCCAATTGGAGAAAACCCAGAAAAAATTGCTCTATAGGATGGAAATTCAAGAAAATAAAGAAAGAAGGTGCAACCTTAGGGTGCGAGGAATTCCAGAGTCTGCAAAAGGGGAAACATTATATGAACTAGTTAATAAAATCTTAAACTCCATAAGAAACAGACCTGAAACAGATGTGATTGAACTGGACGGAGTGTTCAGAATAGGAAAGTTCAAACAAGCCACTGAGAGGGAAAGATCGAGAGATATAGTTGTCCAGTTCCAGAAATTTGGGGTCAAAGATGACATATGGAAGAAGATCAAGGGAAGATCATTAATTAAGTATGGAGACTTGACTATTCAAATTTTTGCGGACTTAACATCAGAGACTCTATGGAGAAGGAGATCCCTGAGACCCCTATTAGACCAAATGAGAAAACAGAACGTGCAATATAGATGGGGTACCTCAGCATCTCTAATTGGCTGGAAAAATGGGGTTACAGCATATCTGAGATTCTCGGAGGAATTGAGAGATTTTTGTGATAGACTGGACTTGCAAAGAATGGAGATAGCTGGGTGGGAAGAAGAAGAAGAAGAAAAAGAAGATACGGATGACATAAGAAAGGAGGACTGGCAGCGGGTCGGGGAGAGGGGGAGGGAGGTCCGGGGGTTGGGGAGAAAGGAGAGGGAGAATTAAGTAAATAATATGCTTTTTTCCTTCTCTCTCTTTTTTCCCTCACCCCCTTTGTATCCCCCCTGTTGAAGTGGAAGTCCCTCTGGAAACTCCGGTTAAGGGGGGGAAGTAAAGGTTATTGCTGAACCCAGTTGAAAGAGAAAAGGGAGCTGGGGAGGTCGGAGGAGAGGTGAGCCGTCCATGGGCGGAGCTTACGCCCAATATTTTAAATCAGACGTGGAAACAGTTCCACAAATGATTCGTAGGCAGTTTATAAGCCTAAAAATGGGTAGGGGAAAAATAAGAGAGGGGAGGTGGGGGGGGGGATAGGGGTGGGGCGGGAGGGAGGAGGGGATATGGGGCTAATATTCTGCAAGATATTCGGGCCTAATAGGAGGAGATGAATCAGAAGAGAGATGGACAGAATCAAGAAGGATGGAAGAATTACAGTTTATAACATATAATGTGAATGGGTTGAATTGTCCTGGGAAAAGATTTAAGTTGTTTAAAGAGTTACATCACAGGGCAACGTCAGTGGTATTTTTACAAGAGACACACTTTCAGATAGAATCAAACGTGAAACTAAAATCCAAATATTATCCAACATGGTACTACGCTGACTCTCCAATTAAAAGAGCAAAGGGGGTGGCAATAGGATTGGCAAAGAATATGAGATTTGAGTTGGAAGATAGAAAGACTGACCCGGAGGGGAGATTCCTGTTCTTGAAAGGTAAACTACAGGGAATTGAGTGTACCCTAGCCAATATATATTGCCCCAACAAGAAACCGGAGATCTTTTTGAAGGGTTTGCTGAAAAAATTGATAGATTTTAAAAAAGGGCGTTTGATAATAGCAGTAGATTTAAATCTTTGTATGGACCCACAAAAGGATACAACCTCCCTTGTGCAGAGAGAGGGGGGTAGGTCTCTGAGAGCTTTGAAGAAGGCGATCCACGAGTACCAACTGGTGGACGCCTGGAGAATGATGCATATGAAAGACAGAGACTATACCTTCTGCTCTAATGCACATGAGATATACTCGAGACTGGATTACATTTTGATAATGTGCAGAAGATCAGGGAAGAGATTAAGGTATATTTCAAGGAGAATGAGACAGAGGAAGTATCGACAGCTACAGTATGGGAAAGTCATAAGGTATATATAAGAGGAATCTTGATTGCGATGGGAGCAAGGAAGAAAAAAGAAAGAAGAGAGAGGGTTAGTGGACTCTTAAAGGAAATCCTGGATTTGGAGCAGATACATAAGAAGAAAATAACAATAGAAACAAGACAGATGTTAATGGATAAGAGAGACGAATTAGAGAGATTGATGGAAGAGGAGAGGAGAAGAGTATATAATAAAGTATTAAGTGAAAGATATAGATGGGGAGATAGACCAGGAAAATACTTAATGAGAGCCCTGAATAAAAAGAAAAACAGGAATTATATAGAAAAGATAAAAAGCCCTAAGGGGGAGTTGGTCCACTCAACTAAAGAAATCATTAAAGTATTCACGGAGTATTATAGAAAGTTGTATAACATCAGTCATCAAGATTCACCAAAAGAAATTAGAGAAGGTATTAACGAAAAAAGGATGATATATTTAAAAAATGCGGGATTGCCAAAGCTCAGTGAAACACAATTGAACTCCTTGGATGCGGAAATTTCCCAGGAAGAAATAGAAGCAGCATTAAGAAGTACAGGGGGAGGGAAAAGCCCAGGCCGGATGGTTATACAGTTAAGTACTATAAAAAATGTTGTGAAGTACTGTTACCAAAGTTAAAGAAGTATATGAATGACTTGGGAGGTAGGATGGAGGGGAGGAGGGAATCCCTTCAGGCCCATGTCGTTCTCATTCATAAGGAGGGAAAGATCCTTCTCAGTGCTCTAGCTACAGACCAATTTCATTATTAAACACTGATACCAAGTTGTACGCAAAGGTCCTAGCAAACAGGCTGAAAGACCTAATGCCCGAATGGATCCATGGAGATCAGGTGGGCTTTGTCCCAGGGAGAGAGGGTAGAGACAATGGGCTGAGAACTTTAATGCTTATTCAGAAAAGTAGAAAAGGGAAAGCCCCGGTTGTGCTCTTGTCAATTGATGCCGAAAAGGCGTTTGATAGAGTGGACTGGGGCTTTATGATGGACAACTTGGAAGTGTTGGGGATTGGAGAGAGAATGCGTAAGTGGATAGGTAAATTATATAGGGAGCCCACCGCAATCATCACGGTAAATGGGGAGAGGTCGGAATCCATTGGGATGTCCAATGGAACAAGACAAGGCTGTCCATTGTCCCCCTTGCTGTACGTTTTGACATTGGAACCCCTGCTATCAATAATAAGGAATAGTGGAGCGGTAAAGGGAATCCAGATAGAAAATATAGAACATAAAGTAGCGGCCTTTGCGGACGGCCTACTGTTTTATGTAGGCAACCCCCGAATAACACTACCAAGTATAATGAAGACCCTGAAGGAATATGGTGAACTATCAAATTTAAAAATTAATCCAACAAAAACAGAGATTCTGAACATCAATATACCAAAGAGGGAAAAAGAAAAGCTACAAAAAGAATTCCCCTTTATATGGAGAGAAAAAGATATAAAATACCTAGGAATAAAACTTGCTACCTCATATAAACAACTGTATAGATTAAACTATATTTCCCTGATAAATGAGACTAAGGATGAATTAAAAAGATTAGAAGGAGTAAATCCATCATGGTTAGGACGTATAAACCTAGTTAAAATGGTAATTATACCTAAAATACTCTATAGATTTCAAATGATCCCAATCAAACTCCCAGAGGCGTTTTTTAAGATAATGAGAAGAATGTTAACAAGGTATATATGGGGGAATAAAAAACCAAGAATATCATATGAAACACTAAGTAGGACTAAAGAGAAAGGGGATGGGACTACCTGATGTCAAGAGATATTACAATGCAGTAATTTTAGCAAGAATTTATGACTGGACATTTAACCATAAGGGGAAAAGTTGGGTGAAAATAGAAAATGAACTGAGTGGAATTAGTTTGAGTAAGATGATATGGGTTCCAGCACATTATAGAAGAATTAAAGAAAGCACAAGCACGTTCACTTTAAATGTTTTAAGGACATGGGATAATTTACATAAACACATGAAATGGGAATTCAATTCTATATTAATGCCTCTTGCAAACACGGAGTTTTTCCCTCCAGGAAAAGATGAGATATCAGGGAGATGGTTTAAAAAGGAAGATATCCAATTGAGAGACGTATTGGTAGAGGGGGAATTGAGAACATTTAAAGAATTAAAAGAGAGGGGAGGAGATATGTTTACTAAAATAGATGAGTGGAAATATCATCAATTAAAATGTTTCATTGGAAATCTCCCAAAGCCCTTGAGATTAAAAAAGGAGTGGAATATGTTTGAAAGGCTATTAGAAACACGTAGAGATGGGAAACACGGTGTTACAAAAATTTATAGAATACTCACAGAATTAGACACAGACACAAAGTTAATTTTTATAACAAATTGGGAAAGAGATATGGAGGTGGTGATAGATGAAGATCAACAGAATAAGATATTTAGATTAGTTCACGAGAGTGTTAGTATGAGAGACGTTGAGATTAACTATAAATGTCTGACACGATGGCATATTACACCGAGCACTGAGCACAGGATGAGGGGGGAGAATTCAAAAATGTGTTGGAGAGGATGTGGGGAGGAGGGCACGGTGTTCCACATATGGTGGCAATGTCCAAAAATTCAGGTTTTCTGTAAGACAATAGTTAAATTAATAGAAATAATAACTGGAAATGACAAAGGGTTAGACCCAACCATGTGTCTCCTACATAATGTTGAGACAACAGTAAAGAAATATAAAGAATCAGGCGTATGGTACTACTTAAGTGCTGCAAAAGGGTTGATTCCCAAGTTTTGGTGGAAGACAGAGGTGCCGACGGAGGAGGATTGGATCAATAGGGTAAACCAGATTAGTAGAATGGAAAAATCTTACTATATTCAGGAAGACAGGTTGGAATTATACTATTCGCGATGGGAAAAATGGGAAAAATCAGGATTGAAAGAGAAATATAGAAAATTTTAAACTAGGAAGTTATGTAAAGTTATTGGGCCTTGAGAGATTGGAGATCTTGCAAAGGGGAGGGAGGGGGGAAGGGGGGTAAAGGTGGGTTGGGAGGGAAGGGAAAGAAAAGAGGTAAATAGAAGGGGCAAAGTAGAAATGTATTGATTATTTATATGTATTGTGTCTCTTCTTATGGAATTTTTGTAATAACATGAGAAACTAATAAATATTTAAATAAAAAAAAAAAAAATCTAAAATGGTAGCTTTTAAAGGCTTTTGGAAATTAAAAACGTATGCTTTTTGTCGCCATTGCATGGGGCATGCACAGTTTTAAAGCATGTCATGTTTGGTATCTATTTACTCGGCATACCATTATCTTTTATATTTTACCAAATAATTGGCCAATATATTGTGTTTTTGTGCATTAAAAGTATTAAAAGTTTTTTTTTTTTAATTTGCTTTTGAAAAATTGCTGCGCGAGTACTATGTGACATAAAAAATTGTAGTACCCACCATTTTATTCACTAGGGTGTCTGTTTTAAAAAATATATAATCATTGGGGGTTTAAATCAATTTCCTAGCAGAAAATACTGATTTTTTTCATGTGAACAAAAAGTGTCAGAAAAGGACAATGACAAAAAAAATTTTTTTTTTTTTTTTACACAAAATTGTCACTTAAATTATTTTCTGCTCACACATGCCATGGGTATATATGGAATTACTCCCCAAAATACATTCTGCTACTTCTCCCGAGTATGGGGGTACCACATGTGAGAGACGTTTTCGCAGTCTAGCCAAGTACAGGACCCCAAAATCCAATAAGCACCTTCAGGCTTTCAAAGGGCTTTATTTCCTCATTACACTTCCAGACTACCTATCACAGTTTCGGAGGCCCTGAAATGCCAGGATAGCACCTAACCCCCCGAAATGACCCCTTTTTGGAAAGTAGACACCCCAAGGAATTTGATAAGAAGCATGGTAAGTATTTTGCAGATCTCATTTGTTGACACAAGTTTTTGGAAAATGAAGAAAAAAAACAAAAACATATTTTTTTAATTCTTTTTTTATATTTCTAAACCTTGTGAGAAAAAATGAGATCTGCAAAATACTCACCATGCCGCTTTTTAAATTCCTGGGGGTGTCTACTTTCCAGAAAGGGGTCATTTGGGGGAGTTTGCTGCTATCCTGGCATGTCAGGGCCTTTGAAACTGTGATAGGTAGTGAGGAAGTGTAATGAGGAAGTTACGCACCTTTAGGCTTTCAAAGTGATCATTGGATTTCAGGCTCCTGTATGTGGCTAGGCTCCCAAAAAGTCTCACATACGTGGCATCCCCATACTCGGTAGAAGTAGGAGAATGTATTTTGGGGTGTAATTCCACATATACCCATGGCTTGTGCGAGAAATAAATCATTTAAATGACAACTTTGTGTAAAAAAAAAAAAAAATGTTTTTGTCATTTTCCAGAAATTTGTGGGGAAAAAATCTTCCATGGACTCAATATGCCTCTCAGCAGATAGCTTAGGGTGTCTACTTCCAAAAAAAGGTCATTTGAGGGTGTTTGTACTATCCTGGTATTTTAGCACCTCAAGAAATGTGATGGGCAGTCAGAAAGTCATTATCTATACCATAGTTTGTAGAACTTTCACACAAAGCAATAAATATACACTTACTGGGATTTTTTAACCAAAAACATGTAGCAGAATACATTTTGGCCTATATTTATGATGAAATTTTATTTTTTTTGGATATTTTTTATGACCAAAATGAGAAAATAGTTTTTCAAAAAAAAATATTATATTTTTCTTAAAAAATTTTCTGTTTATAGTGCCAAAAATAAAAAGTGCACAGGTGATCAAATACCACCAAAAGAAAGCACTAGTTGTGTGAAAAAAGGACATAAATTTCATTTATGTACCGTATTGCATGACCGCGCAATTGTCCGTTAAACTAGCGCAGCGCTGTATAGCAAAAAAATGGTGTAAATTGCAGCATCTACTGTATACCATAGTTTGTAGACGCTATACCTTTCACACAAAGCAATCAATATACACTTATTGGGATTTTTTTAACAAAAACATGTAGCAGAATACATTTTGGCCTAAATGTATAACTAACTTTGAGTTTACTATTTTTTTTGTATAGCTGAAAGTAAAAAATATCGTTTTTCTTCAAAATTTTCGGGCTTTTTTTTTATAGCGTGAAAAATAAAAAGCACACAGGTGATCAAATACCACCAAAAGAAAGCTCTATTTGTGTGAAAAAAAGGACGTAAATTTAGTTTGGGTGCAGCATTGCATGACCGCGCAATTATCAGTTGAATTAGTGCAGCGCCAAGTAGCAAAAAGAGGCCTGGTCAGGAAGGGGGGTAAATCCTCAGGAGGGCAAGTAGTTAATGCACTACTTGAGATAGGAACTCTGTCCTCTGACATGCTTCAAGCAGTGATAGCTCCTCCTATCTGCTGATCTCCCTGTTAAACACTGATGCGAAAGTACTCGCTAAGGTGCTTGCCAGGAGACTGGGTTCTGTTATTTGGAGGTGGTGCACCATGACCAGACGGGTTTTATGCTGGGGAAGGGTACTGATATTAACATATAGAGATTGTTCATTCATATTTCTGCGGCTTGTCACAGAGATAACCCTGGTGTGGTGCTCTCCCTGGATGCCAAGAAGGCCTTCGATTCGGTAGAGTGGGAATATCTATGGGAAACTCTGCGTCATTTCGGGTTTGGTTCTCATTTAATTTCTTGGATTCGATGCCTGTACAGTGCGCCGCTTGCGAGAGTACATACTTCTAAGATCCTTTCCTCCCCTTTTGCTCTCCATTATTTGCCCTGGCGATTGAGCCCTTGGCCTGCCTGATCTGCTCTTCCAATTCCCTACATGAATTACCAGTGGACGACTGGGAAGATAGGATTTCCCTGTATGCGGATGACACTCTCTTATACTTGAGGGACTGTAATTCATCTCTTAAGGAGATGCTGAGTCTTATCGATTGCTTTGGTAACTACTCCGGTAATTCACATTACTTTGGAGAAGTCATTACTGTTTTCTCTTGTGCTGGGGCCCTTGCCTGACATTTCCTTTGCCCCTATTAGATCAGTCTCTCAATTTAAATACTTGGGTATAATGGTGCAACGTGACTTGACGAAGTATTTAGCGGGCAATCTTCAGCCCCTCATACAACAGCTGCAGACTAAATGTACTGCTTGGTCTTCCCTTCCTAGTAGCACCATAGGCCGGGTCAATCTTTTTAAAATTATATTTTTACCTAAGTTTATCTATTTTTTTCAGCATACGCCGGTGCAGTTCCCGCAATCCTTTTCCTGTCACGTGGATGGTGTCGTCTCTGGGTTTTTTGGGCTGGAAGGGCCCCTAGACTTTCCTGATCTACTTTGCACCTACCTATTGATCACGTTTAGACTAGCACTTCCTAAACTGCTTTTATATTACTGGGCAGCTGTTCTGGTCATGGTGTGTTGGTGGCTCTCCCGGCCTAGTGATAATGCTGAGGTGATCCTGGAGGCGGCAATATTGGGCTCATATGCAGAACTTCGTAACCTAATTCATAGAGGTCCAAAGTCCAACTCGGCCATCACTCTTCCCATGTGGACGACCCTGAGGGTATGAAGTCAGGTTAGAGTTCAATTTAGTGTACATAACTCATACTCCCCTCACATGCCTCTCTGGGGCAACCCTGCCCTACCCCATCTGCATACAATACCAAATCCTGTGGTGTAGGTTCGACATGGCATTAAAACGCTGCACCACATTATGCCTCGTGATGTTCTGCTGTTGTTTGACGAACTCAAACGTAATCATGGCCTGCCTAACCGATGTTTTTCTGGTTTTAACAATGGCGTCATGCGGTGGCCGCTCAATTTCCTTCTCCACCTACCATTCAGACTGACCCTTTAGAACAATTGTTGTTAATGGAGGACTTACCAAAACCGTTGTCCTCTCTCCATTCCCTGTTGCTACCTCTATCTACCCCTAGAATGCAGTTGCTTTATGATAAATGGTACACAGATCTCTGTCGGAGGATGACTGGGAGGATTCTCTTTTACAGTGCCTCCCTACCATGATCTCAGTCACGGACCGCTTCATACAACTAAAATTTATCCATAGAGTATATTACACCCCACGACGATTGGCTGTGATATATCCTGATAGATCGGTGACTTGTCCTCGCTGTGATGTGGAGGTGGACACATTTTACTATATGTTTTGGGAGTGCTCCAAGCTTCTTCTCTATTGTGCCGGGGTGCGAGATACTATTAACGCTGTTAGTCAATTGTCTATTCCCATGGATCCACTGATTATGTTGTTGGGTCTCCTGGACCTCGTGGAGATGTCTAAGCATAATAGATTGTTCATCTTCTATACTGTCTATTATGCTAGAAGAGAAATTTTGTTGAAATGAAAACAGTCTGCCCCGTCAACAGTCTCAGGCTGGAAATTGGCAATCAACAGTGCACTTCCACTCTATAAACTTACTTATGTGAGTCGTAACTGTCCGGCTAAATTTGATAGAATATGTGCTGGATGGGTAGAGACTCCGGGCCTTACGGTCTAACATTTGGGTTTTTATCTTGCGGGTATATTCAGTTTTATTGTTTATCTGATTGTTTTAGTTGTGTAATATATCTGTTTCTCCCAATCTGACTCAGGTTGACCAGTTGATTGTGGGATCTTTAGTATTGGAATCTCATGTGTATTGTATATCTACTGACTGCTGTAAGCTTGCTTGTTCTTATTTACCTTGATTTGTTATACTTTTGTATGATTTCAATAAACGCAACTGTTAAAAAAGAATTAAGAAACTGGTGTTGACATAAACACTGAATAGTAATGTGTTTTTCTACTACGCCTCTTCAAAAGACGGTCTTTTAGAAATTGTAAGCTGGCCAGAGATGGATTGAATCTCAGACGGTTCAGCAGGCACCAGCCGAGATTTGATCCATCTATGGAAAGGCTGGTTGATCAACTTCAATATAACCAGCCTGTCTGTTTTTTTTTTTCCTTTTGATCACTGCTGGAGGTTATAGCCACCAGCAGTGATCATTGTATTCTGCTGGTATAAGCTGTGTACCGGGGTGGGCTCCCCAGGATACAGTGAAGTTACGGATGAGGAAAGCAACCACAACATCAGTTTTTGCCACAACAGAATTTTGCTTAGATGTGGCAAATAAACACAACCACAAATGCTGAGAACATACAATAAATTTACATACACCCAGCCCAAAGGCTGAGACCCTTGTGCTGCACAGCACAGCGCCTTCTGATGGATGAAGGTGGAAAGTGAAGTAATTTACCTACTGGCGGGCACAACTAAGCTGCCACACCTTACCCCTTATTACCCTAAAAGAGCAGGAATCAGTGTATGGGTGTACGGTATGGGCTAGCCTGCGGTGCAGCACAACAGTTTACAATCTTACACAAATCTACAGTATTCCCCCTCCCATAACTGATCCTGTAGCACGTGCCTGAGTATTCCTTCTGAGCAAAATGCCAGTCTGGCTTGAGTTTGTGGGATTTTATCAGCTCTCCAATGTGAAATGTCTCTTTAAGTTATGAAGTCCTTCCAATGATCAGTAATAACACTTGTGGCCTGACACAAACAGAGACCCTAACTAATTAACTATAGGCCTGGTCTCAGTCTCTAGGCGCCATCACTGAAATGAGGTGCGTGCACGATCTTACCGACCTGGGTCTGCTTTTCATACGCTGGTGACTCTGAACAGAACAAATGTCTCACCAACAAGCAAGCGGTATCGCAGTGTATGTTGCTTTGTTTCTCTGCTCTCATCAGCATTCCTGGCAGCAATCTTCCTTTCTCTGAACAGGATCAGGGTCTTGGACACGATCAGCTTCAGTTAGCTGCAGCTCTGGTTACTGAGGGATGCTCTCACACCTGGATGCCATCAGATTCTCTGCTCACCCGGCTCCTTCATTCACCATCCTCCAAACATGGCTCCTCTCTCTCTTCTACCTGTTCTCTCAACTCTGAGAGAAAAACCCCACCACTTCATGAATATAGAAAAATATCTATGCAGTCTGAGGCTGTGTTAGGAAAACAGTGGCATCTTGTGGCTAAACCACAGAATGTCAGTCCAGAACATTTAATTTACTCCACACAAACAATGTTCAAACAATGAGAGCTGTTTCCCCATCTCACACTGTAAGGGAAGGCTCCCCACTAGCTGAACACAATAGCGCTGTGGGAGGGATTCCCCCATCAGCACTGAATGTGTTGATGGGGGAATCAAGCAATTTTCTTTCCTGCAACCCTTGGTTTTCAGAAAATAAATTTGTATAAGGTATGGCTTGCTTTAAAGGTTTACCAGATAAGTCTTTAGAATTACAGCTTAATATAAAAAAATCCTGAACTCCAATCAAATACAATTTTTGCTCTTTTGCACCGTAAAAATAAATGAACACTAATTAAATGTGTGCAATGTGCATCCGTTTTATGCAAAACTCTTATTTTCATTTTCCCTGTACAGTACAGCTAGCAGCAAACATCTGGCTCTGAAACTTACAGCCTTGGCAGGAAAACACAGATCAAAGCAGGTCACTCACTCTGAAGTTTTCCTATTCCGAAAACGTCTTGTATTCTTTTCAATTAATGCTCTGCATTCTGTGATTGGAGGAAGGGAAATCAGGACCTTCATCCACACCTCCTCCAATCATAAAATACCTTGTATTCCGTAAAAAGATGTTTTCGGAATGGACAAGCTGCAGAGAAAACAACCCTCTGTGATCTGTCTTTTCATGTATTCTTTACAGCGCAAATGGACAAAAATTGTTTTTGGCTGGAATTCAGCTTTAAGGGTAAAATACAAGTGGACATTAAAAATTCTCATTCAAACCAACTTAGCATTCTCTTAAGAAATATTACATATATTTAAATAATTCTAAATTAAGTATCTAATTCTGCCTAATTTACCTGCCTGTAGGCCTCTGTGTGACAGTGGTACAGTGCAGAAATGTGAGCTTAGGAACTTGACCGTGCTTTTTGTTAGAAGTGTCTGCAGGGCCATGCTGGGGAGGATGGCATTTGTGACCCCCCTTCCCCATCATTGGATGCTAGGACACAGGTGGCCAGGCAACATGGCATCGTTTGTTGCTAGCACACAGGCAGCTCACTACATTCTAGCAACAAAGTAAACTATATGGCAGGGGCCACCTGTATCCTCGCAACAAAGGAAGCCACATTGTGCGATTGGTTGCTAGCATGCAGGTGACTGACTGCATCCTAACAAAGCATACTATGCTACAAGGGCTGCTATTGTAGAACAAAAGAAACCACACAGCAACATCTGGAAGTCATGAATAAGCGCAGTTAGGGCATAAAACGCATTGACCTTTTTCCTGTCCCCACAGTGTCTTGTTGGCAGAGCATGGTGCTTTTATATTTGAAATAAAGACAGATGCATTGCTTGGAGTGCAGCGGTCCAGATTCTTCTGATTTTACGCTGCACATCTGCACACAGCTAGACGAACTGAGCTAGCACCTAGAGTGTGGAGGTGTGGAGGTACAGTTGTGTTCAAAATAATAGCAGTCAGACATCACTAACCTGATCAATCACTGTTTTTGGTAGAAAATGATATTTTACATGGCAAATAATTTACTAGCAGGTGTAGTAGAGTAATAGAAATCCAACAGACCCAACAGTCATGACATGCATGCTGCTGATTCTGTGTAATTGAATCACTAATTGAAAGGGGCATGTTCAAAATAATAGCAGTGTGGAGTTCTATTAGTGAGGTCATTCATTCTTTGAAAAACAGGTGGCAATTATTGCCCTTATTTAAGGAAGGAAAGCAGCAAATGTTGTACATGCTGGCTACAGTGCATTTCTCTCTGAAATTCTGAGGAAAATGGGTCGTTCCAGACATTGTTCAGAAGAACAGCGTACCTTGATTAAAAAGTTGATTGGAGAGGGGAAAACATAGGAAGAAGTGCAGAAAATGATAGGCTGCTCAGCTAAATGATCGCAAATGCTTTAAAATGGCAACAAAAACCTGAAAGACATGGAAGAAAGCGAAAAACTAAAATTTGAATGGATAGAAGAATAGCCAAAATGGCAAGGACTCAGCCAACAATCAGCTCCATGTCAGGGCAGGAGCTGTGGAACGGACAGGCAGGCCTAGAGGCAGGGTCACGCACTGACTGACGACAACCACCACCCACAGACCGGAGTCCCTCAGGGCGCGGAGTCTAAGTCCCAGGCTGCCTTTCACCAGGGCCCCTGATGGTGGGGATGGACTTGATGCAGCCAGGAACCAGGTTGCGGCCCCCGAGACACCTCAGCTGCGGTAATGGCCACCGCCAATGGCGTGTAGCTGGTAGGAAGCAGACAATAGCGTAGTCGGGCAGGCCGGGTCGACAACAATGGGACAAACGGTACAGAACAGTAGACAAGAATCACAGGTCACAGGCCGGGTTCAGCAACGGGAGGTCAGATTAAAGGAAAACTCAGAGAATGGTCTAGTCACAAGCCGAGTCAGATTCCAGGAGAGTCACGAGAGTATACACAGAGCTGTTGCAACACTAACACACAAGACACGAATGCAAAGGGCATGTGCGGACAACAGACTTATATGTAATCAACCACACCCCTCTGGGGGATGGACCTCAGAGGCCTGAAGGCATAAAAGACTCCCACCATGCTCTTTGCAGAAACCCAAGATGGATGCCAGCACATGGAGCAGCACAACCTCTGTGAAAAGGTAGGACCTTGACACTCCAGGAAGATCAAAGAAGGTCTAAAGTTCCCTGTGAGTACTGTTACAATTAGAAGACGCCTATGTGAAGCCAAGCTATCTGCAAGAAGCCCCCGTAAAGTCCCACTGTTGAAAAAGACGCGCCGAAGAGGTTACAATTTGCCAAACAGCACATTGACTGGCCTAAAGAGTAATGGCGCAACATTTTGTGGACTGATGAAAGTAAGATTGTTCTTTTTGGGTCTAGTGTCCGGAGACAGTTTATCAGACGACCCCCAAACACTGAATTCAAGCCACAGTACACTGTGAAGACAGTGAAGCATGGTTGCGCAAGCATGATGATATGGGGATGTTTCTCATACTACGGTGTTGGGCCTATTTATCACATACCAGGGATCATGGATCAGTTTGAATACATCAGAATACTTGAAGAGGTCATGCTGCCTTATGCTGAAGAGGAAATGCCCTTGAAATGGGTGTTCCAACAAGACAACGACCCCAAACACACCAGTAAACGTGCAACATCTTGGTTCCAAAACAACAAGATTGATGTTATGGAGTGGCCAGCCCAATCCCCGGATCTTAATCCAATAGACAACTTATGGGGTGACATAAAAAATGCAGTTTCTGAGGCAAAACCAAAAAATAGAGAAGAACTGTGGAATGTAGTCCAATCATCCTGGGCTGGAATACCTGTTCACAGGTGCCAGAAGTTGGTTGACTCCATGCAACACAGATGTACAGAAGTTCTCAGAAACAGTGCTTATACAACTAAATATTCATTAAGTAATTCAAAGGAAAGCAAAATCTTCAAAATTTTTCAGTTTATATAGTGAATGTTTGAGTTTGTAAAGAAGAATACAAGCACTGCTATTTTTTTGAACAGTCTAATATTCACTTTTCTTCAATTTTTTTTGAGGAACAACACAAATTTGATATATTTTTCTTCATGTTTTTATTTGGAATAGAATGTGTAGTGTTCCCAATGCATTTGTGTGTATGGAAATAAAAGCTATTAGAAGGATTTTGAGCTTTATTCACTTTTTTCAACACACTGCTATTATTTTGAACACAACTGTATGTGAAGGACTGATTTGGCAGGCTCACCTAGAGCATCAGCATTTGCCTCTTAGCATCATTTTTTGCTAGGACAGAGGCAGGTGGGAAGCACAGCATCATTGTTTTTTATGGTGTAGGTGGCTACAACATACTCAGGTCTCAACATGCTTTTAGGGCAGAGTGCTTGATATGGGCACTCTGGTCTCAGCACCACCCACCACCAATTGCCTCATTGGCAGCACGGTTCTGTGTGTTTGGATCACAAGAGTGACTGGAAAGAATTACAAATATTTTGACAGAAAAAAATCAATCACATGTATGTGATCTAAGACATTTGTTTCCCTGTAGTTCAGGTTTAAATTCAAAGTGAGTCTAATGGCGGCCATACATACTTTGATGTTATCATACGATTGAAGTGCAATTTGATCAAAATCAAATCTGAAACCATCATATAGCCATAACTTCCCTTCCAATCGATTTATCAGTACTCAACTACATTTTTTAAGTGGAACTTTACTCAGAAAATTAAGTCCTGCGAGATCACTTCAGGCTGGCCCCGTTTGCAGGTATAGCTATGTAAAATGTTAAAAATAGGTGCCCTATACTGTTTAAAATCCAGTAATACTGTCTCACACTGGTCTGCACATGCTCAGTTTCTCTCTATTTGTCAACACTGTGCTGAATGTGTAGAGGTCGATCTGCTGACAGCCTAAAGATTTACTGCTGCTCAAGAGCTCTGAAAATGGCAGAATCTGGCTAGAAGAAACAGAAACAATGTTGGAGGCAATTTACAGCACACACTAATTTTGGTAGCATAAATATGAATGTGGACTATATGTTCCTTGCTAAAGGACATTATTTTTTATCATATTATGGGTAAAGCTCTGCTTTAAGACAGGAAAGAAGTACATCATCTTTTACAAATACTAGAATGCAGATGGAGAAATACAACATGCCCATCCTATAATCCAGATCAAATATTAATTGCACATAACAGAGAAGATTACAACTTGCATAGATATCCCGCTCGGTGACAAAAGGCAATCAGCTAGTAACAATATCAGTGGAAAAAACATAAGCAAAAGCAAAGAGAGAATAACGGCATAGAGAAATCATTCCTATTGTGAAGATGAAACCTTCTCTTATTGATTTAGATTCAATCAATCTTAACTGATTGACCAGGGTGGAAAATTATCAATCATTGTGCATCGAGCAGCAGCACTGATATACTATATTCATGAATATGACTGTATTTCAATCAACTAGATAATGAGGTTATATAGTGGAAACATGAGGTGTGATTGATAATTTATGATCAAAAGTAACCATCAAATCTTTAACTATCACTTAAAATCCTTTTCCCCACGTGTGGCATATCGATCAAATGGGTTTTTGACTATAGATTGATTATTCCTATTGAGATTCAAGACAAATGAGTCATTTATTGAAACATGTATGGTTACCATAACTGAAATTGATAAAAAATTATTTGACTTCCGGTGTATCACCTCCCTTTCAAGGGGGTTGTCATAACTAGAGATGAGCGAATCGAAGTAGGCGAAGTGGAATTCGTTTCGAATATTAGGAAAATTTCGATTCGCGTCGAATCCGAAAATAAGCAGACTTCGGATGCGCGAATCAAAATTTTTCCTAAAATGGCGGCGACATGTGCAGGGACGGAGCGGGGATGTCTGGGAAGGCACGCAGACAAGGCGCGCTGACCCATAATGCATTCATTCATGACATGTGATCGCATTAGCCAATCAGCAGCCAGCCAGCCAGCACAGTGTAATGGTCGAGCTATAAATAGCGGCCATTTTAGAATTCTCCATTTGCCTCCAGTCATTCAACAGAGGCAGACCTGGCTGTATGCAGGGAGAGAGTTAGGGACAGAGAAACGTTACTTAGAGACACAGAAACGTTACTTAGGGACAGAGAAACGTTAGTTAGGGCCACAGAAACGTTACTTAGGGACACAGAATTGTTACTCAGGGACAGACAGAATTGTTACCGAGGGATACAGAATTGTTACTGAGGGCCACAGAATCGTTACTTAGGGCCACAGAAACGTTACTTAGGGCCACAGAATTGTTACTTAGGGACAGACACAGAATTGTTACTGAGGGACACAGATTTGTTACTGAGGGCCACAGAATCGTTACTTAGGGCCACAGAATCGTTACTTAGGGACAGACACAGAATTGTTACTGAGGGACACAGATTTGTTACTGAGGGCCACAGAATTGTTACTTAGGGACAGACACAGAATTGTTACTGAGGGACACAGATTTGTTACTGAGGGCCACAGAAACGTTACTTAGGGCCACAGAAACGTTAGTTAGGGACAGACACAGAATTGTTATTGAGGGACACAGAATTGTTACTGAGGGCCACAGAACCGTTACTTAGGGACAGACACAGAATTGTTATTGAGGGACACAGAATTGTTACTGAGGGCCACAGAACCGTTACTTAGGGCCACAGAACCATTACTTAGGGCCACAGAAACGTTACTTAGGGACAGACACAGAATTGTTATTGAGGGACACAGAATTGTTACTGAGGGCCACAGAACCGTTACTTAGGGCCACAGAACCGTTACTTAGGGCCACAGAACCGTTACTTAGGGCCACAGAAACGTTACTTAGGGCCACAGAAACGTTACTTAGGGCCACAGAAACGTTACTTAGGGCCACAGAAACGTTACTTAGGGACAGACACAGAATTGTTACTGAGGGAAACAGATTTGTTACTGAGGGCCACAGAACCGTTACTTAGGGCCACAGAACCGTTACTTAGGGCCACAGAAACGTTACTTAGGGACAGACACAGAATTGTTACTGAGGGAAACAGATTTGTTACTGAGGGCCACAGAAACGTTACTTAGGGCCACAGAATCGTTACTTAGGGCCACAGAAACTTTACTTAGGGCCACAGAAACTTTACTTAGGGCCACAGAATTGTTACTTAGGGACAGACACAGAATTGTTACTGAGGGATACAGAATTGTTACTGAGGGACACAGAACCGTTACTTAGGGCCACAGAAACGTTACTTAGGGCCACAGAATTGTTACTCAGGGACAGACACAGAATTCTTACTCAGGGACAGACACAGAATTGTTACTGAGGGACACAGAATTGTTACTGAGGGACACAGAATTGTTACTGAGGGACACAGAATTGTTACTGAGGGACACAGAATTGTTACTCAGGGACAGACACAGAATTGTTACTCAGGGACAGACACAGAATTGTTACTGAGGGACACAGAATTGTTACTGAGGGCCACAGAACTGTTACTTAGGGCCACAGAAACGTTACTCAGGGACACAGAATTGTTAATCAGGGACAGACACAGAATTGTTACTGAGGGACAGACACAGAATTGGTACTCAGGGACACAGAATTGTTACTGAGGGACACAGAATTGTTACTGAGGGACACAGAATTGTTACTCAGGGACAGACACAGAATTGTTACTCAGGGACAGACACAGAATTGTTACTCAGGGACAGACACAGAATTGTTACTGAGGGACACAGAATTGTTACTGAGGGCCACAGAACTGTTACTTAGGGCCACAGAAACGTTACTCAGGGACACAGAATTGTTACTCAGGGACAGACACAGAATTGTTATTCAGGGACAGACACAGTAACAATTCTGTGTCCCTCAGTAACAATTCTGTGTCTGTCCCTGAATAACAATTCTGTGTCTGTCCCTGAGTAACAATTCTGTGTCCCTGAGTAACGTTTCTGTGGCCCTAAGTAACAGTTCTGTGGCCCTCAGTAACAATTCTGTGTCCCTCAGTAACAATTCTGAGGGACACAGAATTGTTACTGAGGGACACAGAATTGTTACTGAGGGACACAGAACTGTTACTTAGGGCCACAGAAACGTTACTCAGGGACACAGAATTGTTACTGAGGGACACAGAATTGTTACTGAGGGCCACAGAACTGTTACTTAGGGCCACAGAAACGTTACTCAGGGACACAGAATTGTTACTCAGGGACAGACACAGAATTGTTACTCAGGAACACAGAATCGTTGAATTAAAGAGTATGTCAGACAACATGCAGAGGAGTGGCAGAGGAGGCAATGTTTTAGGAGCGAGCAGACGTGGCAGCAGAGGAAGGGGTCGAGGCAGCACTATTCGCAGCCAGAGGCCAGTGCTCCCGGTGTCATCCAGTACAGTGAGGAAGAGCTAACAGAGGGCGGTCAGGAACGGGGGGAGACATCCGCCTCTTCAGCAGCCAGGCGAAGAAGTAGTGGCTCGGTAGCCGGTCTAGAGACAGGGCTGTCTCCTGACCCACACGCAGCCGAGGGGGCTAGTAGTGAGGCGGAGACCCTAATTGATGATGATGAGGCTTATCGCACTTGGCAGCCTCGTCGTCATCAGGCTATTGCTTCCGCATCATCAGGAGAAGAGGGTGGCAGCTTGGCAGCGAGCAAAACAGTCGGTGGGTTGTCTCCATCGCCACACTCTGCCATGTGCCACTTTCAGGTCTCCTCACACACTGCTGGTGTGTTCCATTTTTTGTCATAGGGTGCTGGCAGATTACGGGCCTCCCATAGTTGCTGCCAGGCCCCTAATCTGCCATGGGCCCCTGTACCGCCTCCTCATGCTGCTGCCAGGTCCACAGTGTCTCATGCCATGTGCCACTTTCAGGTCTCCTCACACTGCTGGTGTGTTCCATTTTTTGTCATAGGGTGCTGGCAGATTACGGGCCTCCCATAGCTGCTGCCAGGCCCCTAATCTGCCATGGGCCCCTATACCGCCTCCTCATGCTGCTGCGAAGTCCAGAGTCTCTCATGGGTCCCTGTACGGCCTCCCATTGCTGCTGTCTCCATCGCCACACTCTGCCATGTGTCACTTTCAGGTCTCCTCACACACTGCTGGTGTGTTCCATTTTTTTACATAGGGTGCTGGCAGATTACGGGCCTCCCGTAGCTGCTGCCAGGCCCCTAATCTGCCATGGGCCCCTATACCGCCTCCTCATGCTGCTGCCAGGTCCAGAGTGTCTCATGGGTCCCTGTACGGCCTCCCATTGCTGCTGTCTCCATCGCCACACTCTGCCATGTGCCACTTTCAGGTCTCCTCACACTGCTGGTGTGTTCCATTTTTTGTCATAGGGTGCTGGCAGATTACGGGCCTCCCATAGCTGCTGCCAGGCCCCTAATCTGCCATGGGCCCCTATACCGCCTCCTCATGCTGCTGCGAAGTCCAGAGTCTCTCATGGGTCCCTGTACGGCCTCCCATTGCTGCGGTCTCCATCGCCACACTCTGCCATGTGCCACTTTCAGGTCTCCTCACACTGCTGGTGTGTTCCATTTTTTGACATAGGGTGCTGGCAGATTACGGGCCTCCCATAGCTGCTGCCAGGCCCCTAATCTGCCATGGGCCCCTGTACCGCCTCCTCATGCTGCTGCCAGGTCCACAGTGTCTCATGCCATGTGCCACTTTCAGGTCTCCTCACACACTGCTGGTGTGTTCAATTTTTTTGACATAGGGTGCTGGCAGATTACGGGCCTCCCATAGCTGCTGCCAGGCCCCTAATCTGCCATGGGCCCCTATACCGCCTCCTCATGCTGCTGCGAAGTCCAGAGTCTCTCATGGGTCCCTGTACGGCCTCCCATTGCTGCTGTCTCCATCGCCACACTCTGCCATGTGCCACTTTCAGGTCTCCTCACACACTGCTGGTGTGTTGAATTTTTTGACATAGGGTGCTGGCAGATTACGGGCCTCCCATTGCTGCTGCCAGGCCCGTAATCTGCCATGGGCCCCCGTACCGACTCCTCATGCTGTGACATTGCAACAAGGTGGAATTCAACCCTACATATGTTAGACCGCCTTTACGAACAGCAAAAGGCCATCACAGATTTCCTGATGTTAAAAGCGGATAAAGGTACTCCCTGTGTAACTTAGATGTCAGCCATTGGCAGCTCATGCGTGACACCTGCGCTTGCTCAGGCCCTTTGAGGAGGCCACGCTATTCGTGAGTCGGCAGGACTATGGGATGAACGACGTCATTCCTCTGTTGCACGTCCTGGAACAAATGCTGTTAACAATGGCTGGTCAGGGTGCGGTAGACGTGGCGCACAGATCTCAACGCCACATGACCCCTGTGGGGGCAGGACAGGAAGAAGAGGAGGAGGTAGAGGAGGACATTGGTGCTCAGGAATTATTGAGTGAAATGGGTGGTTTTTCCACTCAGCGGACAGGAGTGGAGGAGCAGGAGCATCTGGTAGAGGAGTAGGAAGAGGAGACAGAGGACCCAGACGCACCATGGCAGTATGCTGTGGAGATGGAGGCAGGGAGTCCCTCGCATTCCTTGGCACAAATGGCCCATAGCATGCTCGCTTGCTTGCGTACCGACAGCCGAATAATAACCATCAGACAGAGGGATGACTTTTGGCTGTCCACCTTGTTGGACCCTCGCTACAGTTCAAAAATGGTGGCCTTTTTCACACCTGCTGAGAGGGAGGCCAAAATAACGTACTATAAAAACCACCTATGTAGTCAGCTGGTCTCTGCCTGTCTGCGCCAAGGTCCATCCTCAGACACTGTGGGCCCTGTGCGCTCGCGTTCCGCTGCCATGGCAGCAGGGGAGGGGTGGGGTGGTAGGAGCAGTGGCAGCTCCACCAGCAGCAGCTGCCTCAATCTGCAGTCGATGATGAGTAGCTTTCTTCACCAGCGCAGTGAGGAAACTACTAACCAGCCGCAGCAGCAGCATCAGGTGGACCTGGAGCAGGACCTCAAACAACAGGCTTAGGCCTACTTGGACAGCACCCTGCCAACCGAGGTAGACAATCCCCTTGACTACTGGGCCACGAAACTTGACCTTTGGCCCCAACTAGCTGAATTTGCCCTTGAAAGGCTGTCATGCCCGGCCAGTAGCGTGGCATCGGAGCGTGTGTTTAGTGCGGCAGGAGGTATTGCAACTCCGTGGAGGACACGACTGTCCACCCAAAGTGTGGAGAGACTCACGTTTGTGAAAATGAATCAGGCGTGGATTAGTCTGGATTTCAAACCACCAGTTCCTGACACAACTGACTAAATCCGCCATGAATCATGCCCCAAACATGTGCCACTTTCAGGTCTCCTCACACTGCTGGTGTGTTCCATTTTTTGTCATAGGGTGCTGGCAGATTACGGGCCTCCCATAGCTGCTGCCAGGCCCCTAATCTGCCATGGGCCCCTATACCACCTCCTCATGCTGCTGCCAGGTCCAGAGTCTCTCATGGGTCCCTGTACGGCCTCCCATTGGTGCTGTCTCCATCGCCACACTCTGCCATGTGCCACTTTCAGGTCTCCTCACACTGCTGGTGGGTTCCATTTTTTGTCATAGGGTGCTGGCAGATTACAGGCCTCCCATAGCTGCTGCCAGGCCCCTAATCTGCTATGGGCCCCCGTACCGACTCCTCATGCTGCTGCCAGGCCCGTAATCTGTCATGGGCCCCTGTTGTCGCTTGTTGGCATATTCCGCTCGTTCAGATGCTCCTTCTCCTGCTACTCCTCTTCACGGATTCCGTTTCCAAGAGACAACAGTTTGCGAGCACGCACCCGACGGTGCAGAAGCTGAAAGTCCTCCTGTCCAAGTTGCTGCTGCCAGGCTCGTAATCTGTCATGGGCCCCTGTACCGCCTCCTCATGCTGCTGCCAGGTCCAGAGTGTGTCATGGGTCACTGTACGGCCTCCCATTGCTGCTGCCAGGCCCTTAATCTGCCATGGGCCCCCGTACCGACTCCTCATGCTGCTGCCAGGCCCGTAATCTGTCATGGGCCCCTGTACCGCCTCCTCATGCTGCTGCCAGGTCCAGAGTGTGTCATGGGTCCCTGTACGGCCTCCCATTGCTGCTGTCTCCATCGCCACACTCTGCCATGTGCCACTTTCAGGTCTCTTCACACTGCTGGTGGTTTCCATTTTTGTCATAGGGTGCTGTATGGCCTCCCATTGCTGCTGCCTCCACCGCCACACTGTGGCTCCACACTCTGGTTTTGGCCCCGTGACTGCCCAAATGAGTGAAGTGTGTGGTGATTCTAAGATCGACGGCACTCATCTGCATGTCATACTGACTGTCAGTATTATTTCTCTTCCCCAGCAGACTCCAAGGGCATTTAATTTAAAGGTACAGTGTTCTGCACTAATATAAAGTCTCTCTGAAGCCTAGAAACACCCTTTTATAAGTTAAATTCGCAGCGAATATATTCGACTCGAATTGAAATTTTTCCACGAATTCGCCGAATCGAATTTTTGAATACTTTGCTCATCTCTAGTCATAACAATAGCCAAGCATATGGGATAGCTAAATCATATTATGGCAAGTAATAACTAGGGTTGCCACCTCATTCCATTAAAACAGAATACATATTAATTACACAAGTTCAGAGGCTTATTTAACCACTTGCCTACCGGGCACTGATACCCCCTTCTTTACCAGGCCAATTTTCAGCTTTCAGCGCTGTCGCACTTTGATTGACAATTGACCGGTCATGCAAGATTGTACCCATATGAAATTGTTATCATTTTTTTCTCACAAATAGAGCTTTATTTTGGTGGTATTTAATTGCCGCTGGGCGCTTTACTTTTTGCGCTCTAAACAAAAAAAGTGCAAAAAATTATTTGTTTCTATTAAAAAAAATTTCAAAACAGGTAATTTTTCTCCTTCACTGATGTGCGTTGATGAGGCAGCACTGATGGGCACTGATAGGCGGCACTGATGGGCACTGATAGACGGCACTGATAGGCAGCACTAATGAGGTGGCAGGGATAAGCGGCACTGATAGGCAGCACTAATGAGATGTCATGGATAGGCGGCACTGATAGGTGGCACTGATAGGCGGCACTGATGATGGGTACTGATAGACAGCACTGATAGGTGGCACTGACTGGCATCACTACTGGGCACTGACTGGCGGCACTGCTAGGCATTGACTGGCGCAACTGCTGGGCACTGACTGGTGGCACTGACTGGCAGCACTGCATTGATGGGCACTGGTGGGCACAGGTGGGTGGCACTGCTGGGCACAGGTAGGTGGCACTTCTGGGCACAGGTAGGTGGCACTGCTGGGTGGCACTGCTGGGCACAGGTGGGTGCACTGCTGGGCACAGGTGGGCGGAACTGGTGGGTGGCACTGCTTGGCACCGATCATCAGGGCACTGATCATCAGTGCCCTGATGATCGGTGCAGATCACTGCTCTGACAACTGCCGGTTCTCGGCAGTACTTTCCTCGCACTCTGACAGCATGAGGAAAGTGCAGCCGAGAACCGGCAATTGCATTTCCCGGTGATCAGCGTGTCATTGGACACGGCTGATCAAGTGTTAAAAGGCCGCTGTGATTGGCCTTTTACCACATCACGTGATTAGCTGTGTCCGTAGGCCACAGCGATCACGGAGATCGCCGGGGGCACGCAGGAGAGCACGTTCTGGGAGAATGTCATAGACGCCCTCCCAGAACTGGCTGGTCGCAGTGTAGCCGTCATTCAGCTCTGCGGTTGGCAAGTAGTTAATGCAGATAAGGCCCTAAGTGAGTTTAATTACCACCTTAATCAACCACCGAACCAGTGTAATTAATATGTGTTCGGTATTAAAGGGATGAGATGGCAACCCTAGTAGTAACCTCTTTTGAGTATAAACAATCCAAAGATGAACCCCTTTGAGAGAGTACTCTCCTTGTAGCATACCCATCTCTGCTGGCCCAATGTTGCATGCTGTTTTGTTACATTTGCTGGAATTAGTCTGCTAAAACAAGCATGTTGTTGCTTATTGGTGTCACGAACACGGGATCGCTGCCACCAATATGCGACAATCCCCCGATCGCTGTCACCAATATGTGACGGACGTGGCGTCAGATCCCAGCCCTTCTCACCAAACTCGTGACCAAAGGACTAGCCAATCTAAAACCGCGATGTCACGTGCGTAACAATGCCACACTCAGCTGCACCCTGCACAACGATTTTCCAGCTAATTGGACCACAATCAATGCACCGGCAACCTGAATGCGATTGTTACTGGGTCAGGTAATTACGCAATTAACCTTTCACACTGCCACCACCTCCTTTTTGTACAGAGAAAGAGGAAACTCGGCGATATCAGCTATAACACTATAATGGTTGAGATAATCGTCTGTATAAAACGGTCACCGCAGGCCGGTTATACAGAGGGTTAAACAAACACAGTAGCATCTCTTTTAGAGGCAGGAATTCGTAATTTGCAATTAAGAGCTATAGAAACAGTTCAACACTTTCAGAAGGAAAGATTTATTATTAAAAGGTCAAACAGGTGCAATAAAAATATTTACAGAAAAAGATGTAACTAAGATATATATAAATATACAGAGAGCAACAGCACAGCAAAGAGATATTAGAGAGAGGTGAAAGGGTTAAGGTACTTGCCAAATTCCTGGGTTAGCAGATCCAAGTTTCAGAGCGAGAGGGCACGGGTCTCCCCAGGTGGTACGGATTGTCAGGGCTCCCAGGTATGACCAGAGGTGTGTGACTGAAGCAGGGAAACGCAGACCTCAGATATGTTATAAACAATATAATTTATTAACACTAACAGTACAAACATAAACGCAGTGCAATACTAAAACATAATACAGTGCAAACAAACCAAACCAAACCACCCACAGATAACAGTACATACAAGCAAGCGTCGTCAGGCAGGCCGGGTCAATATCAATTGGGCAGGTAGGTACAGGGGGAGCAAGCGGAGAATGGTCGGGGTCACAGGCCAGGTTCAGCAGGTAGCAAGCAGCATAGTACAGAGGGTCAGGCAGAGGGATGGTCCGGGTCACAAGCCAGGGATCAGAACAGGTAGCAAGCAGCGTAGTACAGAGGGTCAGACAGAGGGATGGTCAGGGTCACAAGCCAGGATCAGAGCAGGAGAAGTCAGCAAAGGAACAGAAACAGGATGCAGGACAGATACAGGGTCCAGGACAAACACAACACCAAGGCAGAGTCTGTGGGTCTGGCCATCCCTTAAATACCCCAGCATCATCAGTTACAGGTGTTAGCTGGCTGCAGAGTTGAGTCTCTGATTGCTGGGAACACCCGCTGGCCAGCCCTGGTACTGCAGATCAAAAGGCAGGTGAGTCCCACCATTGCTGGCCAGTCCATTCCTAACAGTACCCCCCCCTCAAGGAGCGGCCTCAGGACGCTCCAAACAGTCCTAGCTGGGCAAAATGTTCCACCGCCCGGGTCTGGCAACTGGCGGGATATCAAAGACTGGCACACCGGGCAGGACTCCGGGCAGCGGCACACCGGGCTGGACTCCGGGCAGAGGCACATCGGGCAGAGGCACACCGGGCAGAGGCACATCGGGCAGGACTCCGGGCAGAGGCACATCGGGCAGGACTCCGGGCAGAGGCACATCGGGCAGGACTCCGGGCAGAGGCACATCGGGCAGGACTCCGGGCAGAGGCACATCGGGCAGGACTCCGGGCAGAGGCACATCGGGCAGGATTCCGGGCAGAGGCACATCGGGCAGGACTCCGGGCAGAGGCACATCGGATTACCAGGCGAAGCAGCAGGCAGCGGGCCACCAGGCGGAGCAGCAGGCACCGGGCCCCCGGGCGGGGCGACAGGCACCGGGCCCCCGGGCGGGGCGACAGGCACCGGGCCCCCGGGCGGGGCGACAGGCACCGGGCCCCCGGGCGGGGCGACAGGCACCGGGCCCCCGGGCGGAGCAGTAGGCACCGGGCCCCCGGGCGGGGCGACAGGCACCGGGCCCCCAGGCGGGGCGACAGGCACCGGGCCCCCAGGCGGGGCGACAGGCACCGGGCCCCCAGGAGGGGCGACAGGCACCGGGCCCCCAGGAGGGGCGACAGGCACCGGGCCCCCAGGAGGGGCGACAGGCATCGGGCCCCCAGGCGGGGCGACAGGCATCGTGCCCCCAGGCGGGGCGACAGGCATCGTGCCCCCAGGCGGAGCGGCGGGCGCCGGACCCCCAGGCGGAGCGACAGGTCTCGGGCCCTCAGGCGGAGCGGTGGGCGCCGGACCCCCAGGCGGAGCGACAGGTCTCGGGCCCTCAGGCGGAGCGGCGGGCGCCGGACCCCCAGGCGGAGCGACAGGTCTCGGGCCCTCAGGCGGAGCGGCGGGCGCCGGACCCCCAGGCGGAGCGACAGGTCTCGGGCCCTCAGGCGGAGCGGCGGGCGCCGGACCCCCAGGCGGAGCGACAGGTCTCGGGCCCTCAGGCGGAGCGCCGGGCGCCGGACCCCCAGGAGGAGCGACAGGTCTCGGGCCCTCAGGCGGAGCGGCGGGCACCGGACCCCCAGATGGAGCGACAGGTCTCGGGCCCTCAGGCGGAGCGGCGGGCGCCGGACCCCCAGGTGGAGCGACAGGTCTCGGGCCCTCAGGCGGAGCGGCGGGCGCCGGACCCCCAGGAGGAGCGACAGGTCTCGGGCCCTCAAGCGGAGTGGCAGGTGCCGGACCCCCAGGCGGAGCGACAGGTCTCGGGCCCTCAGGCGGAGCGACAGGTCTCGGGCCCCCAGGCGGGGCGGCGGGCGCCGGATCCCCAGGCGGAGCGGCGGGCGCTGGACCCCCAAGCGGAGCAACAGGTCTCGGGCCCCCAGGCGGAGCGGCGGGCACCGAGTCACCAGGCACGACAGTGGGCTCCGAGTCAACTGGTATGACCGCAGGCACTGGGTCAGACATTGTATGGTCTGGCTGGACAGCGGGCATCGGGTCACCAGGCATCAGGTCATTTGGCTCGACAGCGGGCACCGCGTCATCTGGCAAGGCAGTGGGCTCCGAGTCAACTGGCATGACCGCGGGCACTGGGGCAGACATTGAATCGTCTGGCTGGACAGCGGGCATCGGATCACCAGGCATCAGGTCATTTGGCTCGACAGCGGGCACCGCGTCATCTGGCAAGGCAGTGGTCTCCGAGTCAACAGGCCCGACAGTGGGCACCGGGTCATCAGGTACCGGATTGTCTGGCTCGACAGCGGGCATCGGGTCATCAGGTATGACAGCGGACACTAGGTCACCAGGCATCAGGTCATTTGGCTTGCCAGCGGGCACCGCGTCATCTGGCAAGGCAGTGGGCACCAAGTCACCAGGTACGACAGCGGGCTCTGAGTCAATTGGCACGACAGCGGGCACCGGATCAGGTACCGGATCATCTGGATCAACAGCGGGCATCGAGTCAACTGGCCTAATAGGATCGTCAGGCTGGATCAGTTCATCATGCTGGGTAGAGGCATTAGGCCGAGTAGAGGCTTCAGGCCGAGTAGAGGCATCAGGCCGAGTAGAGGCTTCAGGCCGAGTAGAGGCTTCAGGCCGAGTAGAGGCTTTAGGCTGAAGAGAGGCATCAGGCCGAGTACAGGCATCAGGCCGAGTACAGGCATCAGGCCGCGTAGAGGCTTCAGGCTGAGGAGAGGCTTCAGGCCGCGTAGAGGCTTCAGGCCGAGTAGAGGCATCAGGCCGAGTAGAGGCATCAGGCCGAGTACAGGCATCAGGCCGAGTACAGGCATCAGGCCGAGTACAGGCTTCAGGACGAGGAGAGGCTTCAGGCCGCGGAGAGGCTTCAGGCCGAGTAGAGGCTTCAGGCCGAGTAGAGGCATCAGGCTGCGTACAGGCATCAGTCTGAACCACGGAAGGCAGGTTCACCAGTTTGGATACTGGCAGGATGGTACTGGTTGGAAAGAATTTTCGCTTTTTTCTGGTTTTAACTACTGGAGCACTGCAAGTAAACGCAGGTCTGCAAACGAATGGAGCAGCTGGAGACAGAGAAGAACTGGAGGATGGAACAGGAGAGGGAGCAGTTGCTACAGAGGGCTTTTTTACAGGGTTAAAGGCAGGATAGGTGCAGCGAGTGGGAACAGGGTACTGACATGCGGTAGATAGCCAAGTATACTGGGCTGTAACTGGAGGAGCTGGTGGGAATACAGGAGTAGAGTTAGAAGCAGGACTGGGTCTTTGTAAGCTGACTGAGGCTGGGTGCAACAAATCTGTCCATGTCTGCAGTAGGGGTTGAACAAAGCTGAGCTTACACAAAGCCTGTCTGGTCAATGACTGCACTGCGTTTATACAATCTCTTAGTGTCTGTGGTGAACATGTGGAATAACGCTCCAGAAAGTAACCCACATCATCCTCTAATAACCACACCAGGGACTCTACCTGGTCTGCACTAAATGGTGGCAAAAATTCATCCCTGCATTCGGGGGAACCAGATGAAACCAACTCTGCACAAACCTCAATCAATGGCTGCACCTCAGAGAACACTGTGCCCTGATCTACTAGAACATGAGCGAGCCGTATACATTCTAGCAATTCATCCCGGGTATACTCCTTCAGAGTTTGATAAGCATACTCCCTGTCATCAAACACTAGCAGATATAAATACTCAACCTCATCAAGATCCATCCTTCCCATCAACAAGCCAAGATGGCTTCCCTGTGCAGCCACTTCTGGTCAGGATTGGCCTTGGTGTAATGTCAGGGCTCCCAGGTATGACCAGAGGTGTGTGACTGAAGCAGGGAAACGCAGACCTCAGATATGTTATAAACAATATAATTTATTAACACTAACAGTACAAACATAAACGCAGTGCAATACTAAAACATAATACAGTGCAAACAAACCAAACCAAACCACCCACAGAGAACAGTACATACAAGCAAGCGTCGTCAGGCAGGCCGGGTCAATATCAATTGGGCAGGTAGGTACAGGGGGAGCAAGCGGAGAATGGTCGGGGTCACAGGCCAGGTTCAGCAGGTAGCAAGCAGCATAGTACAGAGGGTCAGGCAGAGGGATGGTCCGGGTCACAAGCCAGGGATCAGAACAGGTAGCAAGCAGCGTAGTACAGAGGGTCAGACAGAGGGATGGTCAGGGTCACAAGCCAGGATCAGAGCAGGAGAAGTCAGCAAAGGAACAGAAACAGGATGCAGGACAGATACAGGGCCCAGGACAAACACAACACCAAGGCAGAGTCTGTGGGTCTGGCCATCCCTTAAATACCCCAGCATCATCAGTTACAGGTGTTAGCTGGCTGCAGAGTTGAGTCTCTGATTGCTGGGAACACCCGCTGGCCAGCCCTGGTACTGCAGATCAAAAGGCAGGTGAGTCCCACCATTGCTGGCCAGTCCATTCCTAACACGGATGTTAAAATGGGAGACGTCTTCAACTTCCCTCTCTTAGGCCTGACAGCCCAATTTGTAGTTCCCCAGCAGGGGGTGTCTCTGAAGTCAAGGACCAATACCCAGTTTAGGGCGTGGAGGTCTGGGCGTAGCCCTAAACTAGAAACCAAAATCTCTCCTAACTCAGGGGAAAAATGGATTTTAACAAAGGTTATCTGGTCGTGTTTCCTGGGAATGTTCTTTGAACTCCTGGGAAAGCTTGCCTTATCTTATACGAGGTGTAACATTGCACAGGTTATTTGGACAGCTAGGCCTCAGCTCCCTTGGGGACTTTATAGCTCCTAGCCCCTTGCTGGGCCCTGGACTCCTGTGACACTCCTAACGCACATACACACTGGCCAAATGTCACTGTGACTCTCAGAGAGGGAGGGGGAGAATGAGGGGGAAATATGTTTGTCAGGATGGTTAACCCCTTTGTCAAGATGGAAGTTGAAGCCAAAATGGTTGAACCGCATCCATCTCTGTGTGTACGCTTGTTACAATTGGGTTGGTAGGGGAAGCTACAGTATCTCACAGAAATGAGTACACCCCTCACATTTTTGTAAATATTTTATTATATCTTTTCATGTGACAACACTGAAGAAATGACACTTTGCTACAATGTAAAGTAGTGAGTGTACAGCTTGTATAACAGTGTAAATTTGCTGTCCCCTCAAAATAACTCAACACATAGCCGTTAATATCTAAACCGCTGGCAACAAAAGCGAGTACAACCCTAAGTGAAAATGTCCAAATTGGGCCCAATTAGCCATTTTCCCTCCCCGGTGTCATGTGACTCATTAGTGTTACAAGGTCTCAGGTGTGAATGGGGAGCAGGTGTGTTAAATTTGGTGCTATCGCTCTCACTCCCTCATACTGGTCACTGGATGTTTAACATGGCACCTAATGGCAAAGAACTCTGAGGATCTGAAAAAAAAAATTGTTGCTCTACATAAGGCTAGGCTATAAGAAGATTGCCAAGACCCTGAAACTGAGCTGCAGCACGGTGGCCAAGACCATACAGCAGTTTAACAGGACAGGTTCCACTCAGAAAAGGCCTCGCCATGGTTGACCAAAGAAGCTGAGTGCACGTGCTCAGCATCATATTCAGAGGTTGTCTTTGGGAAATAGACGTATGAGTGCTGCCAGCATTGCTGCAGAGGTTGAAGGGGTGGGGGGGTCAGTCTGTCAGTGCTCAGACCATACGCCACACACTGCATCAAATTGGTCTGCATGGCTGTTGTCCCAGAAGGAAGCCTCTTCTAAAGATGATGCACAAAAAAGCCCGCAAACAGTGTGCTGAAGACAAGCAGACTAAGGACATGGATTACTGGAACCATGTACTGTGGTCTGACGAGACCAAGATGAACTGATTTGGTTCAGACTTTTAGTTCCCACTTCTGTGTCTTCCTATTATCACAGGAAGTAGTTCTGCCCTCTTGTGATGATGCAATAAAAATGCAATCTCTAGTATCTTCTATTGACAAAGATAGATTACTGTTATATTAGGTATTAGGCTTTGGATTTTAATTTTATGGGGCTGCCTATTTTCTGCACCTCTTACACCAGCACTGGGGAGCTACAGTTCATTGAGGGAACCATGAATGCCATCATGTACTGTGACATACTGAAGCAGAGCATGATCCCCTTGAAAGGAATTGGCTCCTCTCGTTCCTTCCTGTAGCTACCGACTCCCGTCAGTCCCCTGGCCCTGATCAATGTCTGTCTACAGGCCTGGAGTCCCCTTTGAGATACAGGAAATTGCACACAGACACAAGGTGGTATCTCAGAAGGAACTGAATTTATTCTTCCGTGTTCAAACTTATATATGAAACTTAAAACAATACATGGAAATATAAGAACCAATCAATTGACAGGTATGCATTGACCAATCAGAATATTATATACGTCAGTAATGCCCAATCATTTAGCATTTATGTTAATTATTATTATATACGTCAAACATTAATATAGAAAGTAGACAACTTCCCTTTTAGCGCTGGCTATAGTTTATTAATACTCTTGCAACAGGAAAAAAGCCCACCGCAGACTTTCAGTCTTGTGCTCGGTAGAGGAAAAAAGGAAGTTACATCTGAAGGGAAAAGAGGAACCTCAGACTCTTATCGAAAGTAAGAAACAGTCTTAAAACACAAATTCATCTTTAAGTACTGACATAAATCTCAAAATGGATTCTTATCTTAAAATGGCAGATCTCAGGTCAAGAGACAATATGGCGGTATGGTAATGCTGAAAGGCTAATTCCTTCAAACCCCCTCTTAGGTCACGCACGTGACCTTACACCTTTTTTACAGGTTGGTACCTGGGGCCCTTAGTAGGTCCTTTATCAAGATACTGATTCCACATGGTTCTAGTAATGGTGGAGTCAATAAGTTTCTGCATTAAACCTCGGATGCAGGGGATACAACAGCAACCACACAGAGTTAATACTGCAGCAGCCATTACTATAGAAATCAGCATAGTTTTCATCAGAGTTCCCCATCTACCAAACCAATTTTCAAAAAAAACCAGCTAGTGGATTTTCTACTCCTGAGTTTTCAGCCAATTCTTCAGACAACATTTGGAGGCCTTGAAGGGCTCTAGTAATGCTTCCATCAGGAGCGGTGTTATTGGGGATAAAAGTACAGCAGTAGGAACCAAACATTTTACATACTCCTCCTTTCTCAGCTAATAACATATCAAGAGCAATGCGGTTTTGCCAAGCAGTAAGGGATGTTGCATCAAGTTGGGCAGAGACCCCCTTTAGAGCATCTCTAGTATAGTTAACAAACCTTTGTTGATTATAATAAATGTAATTAATCCAATCCACATTTTTGTTAGGCTGTACCCATATAGCAATAGAGGCAAACCCTGCAGCAATCTGGTCCTGAGCTTTAAACTCATCAGGGACTCCTCTTGGTACACCTATAGCATCTATGTAAACTCTATTATCAAAGGAACCACGGGGTGCATTTCTTTTATACCTTCTAGATCTGGATTTTTCCAAGATGGGCAAGCTTCTTATCCCATCTTCTACTTTGATCATAAAGAAAGGCATGAGAAGATGGGTCAGAGCGCAGCTTCCCTTCCATCTGCTGGGGAGTCTGGCTCTGAGTCTCATATCTCCACACAGCCACCACACATCTGACAGTTGCTGCCGGTGGTCCTGAAACCATTCCTTCCGGTAGCCTTCTGCGGAGGTGCGGATGGTCTTAACACAGTAATTAGGTGGGAATGTACCTAAATCTTTACCCTTAGCATCATCATGTTCAAAGCAGGTAAAATTTCCTGGTACCGGTTTAGAGGCCAAAGGTAAATTTCGTAATCCGGTAACAGGGAACTTCTTAACAAAATCAGAACATTCCTTCTCAGTGATGTTATCTTTATACATTCTAATTAGGCAGGACATATTAGTTTCTTCTTCTAACAAAGGAACTGTGGCAAGTAGGGGGCGGGGATTGGCACATGAAACACAGTCTCCCTGTCCCTTACTTTTAGTGGTCCATCTCACCCATTCAATCCATTCATTTTTGTCAGAGTAACCAGTTTCAATGCTTAATCTGTCTTCTGATTGCATCACTACTCCTGTCACCTCATTATCCAGTCGATTCCTAACTTTGGGGAATGAATTGTCTATGGTATTGACATGGACTCTTGGGGAGGGTTTTACCTGTAATATGAGGTTGGCCCAGGGGTCTGTTCCTGACACAGTTATTCCCAACCTATATTCCCCACTATCTCTGACCTGTGGGTTCCTTATTGTGAAAATGATATTCCCTTGGCCTTTTGCTATAGAGATTCTTTGATAGGTGCCTATGTCCTCTAGGGGAATTCTAGCTGATTGGGTCTCCCATTTATGAGGGTCTGTTGTCCACCATATATTCTCCCAGTAACCACAGGGCTTATTCCTCCCACACATGTACACATTATAAGGTCCAATATCATAAGTAACTTTAGTCGGGTCAAACACCTGGTTTTTAGTCAGAGTAAACACTATGGTCTGATTTACATCCTCAGTAGTCAAGACTGGTGTTTCCTGTAACCCCCATCCCTTATCTTGTACAAAGGACATTCTTCTCATCCTTCTCTTAGTGCGGGTTAGACTTCGTTTCTTTCTGACACTAGAATGTTGTGTACTATGGTTTTGTGTGTGCACTGGTTCTGCATTATCTGGGTCACTAGCTTGTATGGAGGTATTACATATACTCTTAATCACTCCATAATCATCTGGGTGATAAATACAGTTAGTTATTGTCCATACTGGGAGGAACACAGTCAGGGCTGCTAGTATGAGGAAGCAAAATGTCTGCCCAGAGTTCTGTGAGAGCATCAGAAAGGTCATCTTCTTCAAAGACTTTTACACCGGCTTCACTTCCTTTTTCTTCTTCTGTATCTGTGTCTTTGCCTTTGTCTTGCTTCTTAGGGGCTTGGTTCACCCTTTTTACACGGCTGGCATGGATCCAGGCCTTGGAATCCTCAGTCAGGACAGCGGTCCTGGTGACAGCGATCACAGAAGTGGGGGGCCCAAAGGGATACTCTTGCCTCCGATTCCTATGGAGGGCTTGTATCACCACACGGTCCCCGACTTGGAAAGAGTGAGTTGGTTCCTGTGAAGAAAGAGGAAAGGTGCGAGCAACATTTCTTTCAACCTTGTCCAAAGTTTCAATAAGTTTTCTCACATATTCCTCCTGAATCAATTCCAAATCCCCTCTTTCTACCATGAGTGGCTGTCTGGCCCAGGGAGTGGGAAAGGGCCTACCCATTAGAACCTCAAAGGGGGAGTAACCTGTCTTTTTAGAAGGAGTCATCCTTACCTCTGCCAAGACTGCAGGCAGTATTTTCTTCCAGTTTGCAAAGGTACCTCCAGTAGCTTTCCTAATTTTATCCTTGAGGGTCCTATTCATCCTTTCCACTATACCTGAGCTCTGAGGGTGGTAAGGAATGTGAAACTTCCACTCAATTTTGAGTGTTTTCACCAAATCCTGACATACCTTGGCCACAAATGCTGGACCGTTGTCAGAATTAATCTGGAGTGGACATCCCCACCTGGGAATAATTTCCCGTGTAAGGATCCTCACTACAGTTTGGGCATCTTCTTTTGTGGTTACAAAGCTTTCTACCCAGCGGCTAAACATGTCCACAATTACCAAAAGATATTCTTGTCTTTTTCCTTCCTTTGGCATGTGTGTAAAGTCTACCTGTAGGTGAGTAAAAGGTGTTGATGGGTATGTCAGGTGTTCATGTCTTGCCTTGTGAGGATTGTTTGGGTTATTCCTTATGCATGTAATGCATCTAGACACATATGATTTTACCAAAGAGGGAAGGCCAGGAATGAAAAAATCATTATCCAGCAGTTCACATGTAACCTGCCATCCCCTGTGACCTACTCCATGATACTGTGAGATGAACAGAGGTGCACTGGCCTTTGGAATGCATGGTCTCCCCTCTGTGACACAAAGTCCAGTTTGTGGACTCTTTGTCACACCAGCTGCATTCCACTGCTCAATATCTTCTGAGGTAGCATATGTCTGTAAATCCTGCAATGTTTGATCCAACAGTGGCATTTCAGGGGTGAGCATTGGCATTTGGATCATGGCAGGCTGGGTAAGGGCCGCCTCTTTTGCTACTTTGTCAGCTAAAGCATTTCCCTTTGCAATATCAGTTTGTTCATTTGTGTGTGCCCTACAGTGTAGGATAGCAAGGGATCTTGGCAGTTGTATGGCTTTGAGTAAAGCCTTCACCAGAGATGAATGTGAGATGGATTTTCCATCTGCTGCAATAAATCCTCTCTTTTCCCAAATTATTCCAAAATCGTGGCACACGCCAAACGCATATCTGGAATCTGTGTAAATATTTACATCCTGACCCTCAAAAAGCTGACATGCTCTTGTAAGGGCTATCAGTTCAGCGGCCTGAGCTGACTGGTATGGGATGGGTTTTGCTTCAAGTACTTTATCTGGCAACTGCACCACCGCATATCCTGCATGGTAAACAGTGTCAGTGGGTCTCGAGCAAGAGCCATCTACAAAAACATTCTGTGCCTCTGGAAGAGCCACAGAAGACATATCCTGTCTTGGGGAGGTGTCCTGATGAATCAATTCCAGGCAATCATGCTGTGGAACAACTTCATCCTGCTCTCCCTTTAAGCCTAATAAGGCATTTAAAATTGGAGCTGGACCTGAAGTGGGAGAGGTATATTTTATTCTCAACTTAGGGTTTGACAACAGTATAACCTCATATCCACTAAGTCTCTGGGCTGACATGTGTTGGGTATGTATATTCTTGAGTAGAATAGACACATTGTGGGTGGTATGTAAGGTGGTCTCATGTCCCAGAGTGAGTGACGTAGCCATTTGGACCACCATAGCGCTTGATGCTAGTGCTCTGAGACACGCAGGCATGCCTTGGACCTGTACTGGAACCATTTTTGAGAAAAAAGCAACAGGGCGGAGTTTTCCTCCATGCTCCTGGGCCAGGACCCCTGCCATAGTTTTACAATTTTCCCTAGCATACAGATGAAACATTTGATTATATGCGGGCAGACCAAGACCAGGGGCTATTACCATAGCATTTTTCAGATACACAAAAGCATTGCACATATCATCTGACCATTTCACAAGATCTGACATTTCTGAACCTGTGGCTTGTCTCAAAATGTTGTCATAGTAGGAACAGTCAGGTATCCATTGGCGGCAGTAACCAATCATACCAAGAAAGGTGAGCATGTCTTTCTTGGTCCATGGGCGGGGCAGACCCATAAGAGCCGCAGCTCTTTTGTGGCTGACTTTCCTTTCACCTTTTGTGAGAACAAAACCAAGGTATTCAACAGTTTTCTGACACCATTGTAGCTTTTTCTTAGACACTTTATGACCACATTCACATAACCAGTTCATGAGATCTACACTATCCCCTTGGCTGGCTGCCCGATTAACACTACAGAGAAGCAAATCATCTGCGTATTGAACCAATACTGAACCATGGCAAGGAGTCCATGGCTTTAAGGTAGCCTGGAGGACAACAGAGTAGACCACAGGCGAATCTACATACCCTTGCGGTAATTTACACCAAGTAAGGGTCTTTCTCCTGTAATGAAACGCAAAAATTGGGCGTGTCTCCTTGGCAACAGGGATTGAAAAAAATGCATTTGTCAGATCAATCACTGTGAAAAACTCAGCATCAGCTGGGATGGAGGAAATGAGTGTTGGTACATCAGGCACTATTGGGGCAATGGGAATCACAAGATCATTAATGGCCCTCAGGTCCTGCACAAATCTGTAAGAGCCGTCCGGCTTCTTAACTGGATTTATTGGGCTGTTGTATGGTGAAATCACCTCTTCAAGGACTCCTTCCTTGAGAAAGTGTTCCACCATGGGCGCTATTCCTTCCTCCTTTTCTTTTGACAAAGGGTATTGTGTGTGAAACACAGGTTGAGCCCATGGCTTCAGTGTGGCCTTATATGGAGTGCAGGAAATGAATCCCACATCCAAGGCACTTTTTGCCCAAACTTTGTCATTAATTGTTCCAGCAGGAAATGAGGGGTCTTCTTTAGTAATCATTGTCATGGCAGGGATGATTGGCATTTTGGCAGAATGAGCCACTATACCACCTCTCCTTGTGGATTTCAAGTTGATGTTCAACTCTCCCATGAGGTCTCTCCCTAACAAATTAACTGGACAATTGGGTATGATTCTGAATGAGTGATCTAGCAGAGTGATTCCCTGTATGGGGTCAAAAATTGGAAGAGGCGGTGTTTTATAAGTCTTGGTCAGTATCCCATTTATTCCCATAGAAGGTTCAGCATTCATTACCTCTCCCTTATAATAATCCTCACTCAGACTTGAACGAGTCGCGCCTGAGTCCAACAAGAATGGGGTTAATTTGCCCTGTATATGCAAGGATACAAGGGGTTGTTCCTTATAAGAGTGAGAGACAAGCGGGAATGCTGGGATACCACCTTCTGGGCACCTTCATTTATTTTGTGATTGTGTCTGCCAAGAGATAGGAAACCTCACATTCTGCTGTGGGAGGTCCCTTTGTGGTTGGCCTGGGGAGGGGCTATGCTGGGCGTGGTCCTGAGTTTCATATGGACATTGATTTCTCCAATGATCCTCAGCCCCACAGTTAAAACAACCCGTGTCCCGTCCCCTATTATTCCTCCCTCTTCCCCTAAACCGGCCTCTGCCTCGGTTATTGAAACCCCCCCTTCTCTTGTACGGTGGGTTTGTGTGGGGAAAGGGATCTTCCTGAAAATGAGTGGCCACCGCCTTGGGTATCTCTAGACATCCGGCAGCATCTTTCTCAGTCAATTTCAATTGAAATTGTTCTCTGGTACAAGTGGGCCATTCAGAAATCATCTGTTTTACAGTTAACATGACACTGGGTTTTAGATTGGACAGGAAAGTCTGAATCAGTAGACTATGCATGGTGTCTTGCAATGTCAGTCCTGCCTCTTGTGTCCATGTCTCATTAAATCTTTTCCAAAAATCTAACACAGTTTCTCCTGACTTTTGCTTGCAGGCTACTGCGGTAGGAAGGGAGGATCTAGATTGGAAAGCTCGTTCCATTTCTTCTGAGACCTCTCTCCACATATTGTCCCTACCATCTTCTGTGTTTAATTTATAATTTGTGGCAGTAATGTTGCCTGCTTCTAGGATGGATATGGTCCCAACATTACCCCAATTCCAGGGGGAAGTTTGTCCCAATATTCCATCGAGGATAAGGCGCATATCCTCTTGTGTGTAATTTCTACCTTTACATGCTTTCTTCAAATAGCTCACAGTAGCCGTTGAAGAAACAGTGGGTCTTGGACAATGTTTGACAATCCTATTTATGTCTTCTATCTCAATGGGTTTCTTTAATAGATTGTCTCCTATTGTCATGAAGGGCATCTGTTGTGTATTGGAATCAATACCATATTGGGTATTATGGCGTGTGTGTGATGGACTTAGCATGTCCACTATACCTAGACTATTAGCTGCTCTGAACAGCAGAGAGCCTGAACTAGCGGATTCATCAACAAGTGAGTCATCTGCTTCAGTAGTTGAAGAAACAGCTATTCCCCCTGTCGCTCCCTGTGTGGTAGGACTTTGAACCACACCCTGGGAGGGCGCGGGTGTTTGAACTGTACTAGGCTGTGTGGTAGAAATGTGAACAGCACTAGGTATTTGAGGGGTCTGTGGAAGTGTTGGTGCTGGAGGTGCAGTGGGGTGTTGGACTGCATAATGTCCGGCTAAAAAATCAATATCTTCTTCAGTAAGAGATGGATAAAGTTTTGTGGGCTGTGGGACAGATGGGACATATGGGGGAGGGAATGGCATGAGAGGGTGTGTGGGTCTGTCTATTTCTGACTCTAATGCATGTATTTTAGTGGCATCTACATTTCTAGCTTTGGCTTTATTTTGTTTCCCAGTTTGTCTATGAAACCAGAGAGGGGCAAATTCTAACCAATTTTGTCCACCTTTGGTCATGTATTTCTGATCCCACACAGGATCTCCCTTATACCATGGGAAAGCCTGTTTATCCCCCAGACAGAGACCCCTAATCATATCCATATGAAAAATATCATTGCTCCCATCACGGGGGAACGGGTCAACACTTCCCATGAATTCACTCCAGTCTGCTAATTTATCCACCCAGGGGTTAACTAGATAGTAATCTGTCCCACAGATACGGGCTACATAATCTTTACATGTCTCACCAACATTTGGGGGAGGGAGTTTATCCTTACTTTGACCACTTCCCATTTTTACACTTACAAAGGTCTGTGTTACAAATCTGTCCTATAGGCTGTCCCAAAAAACAGGGGTCAACTTCCAAATGACAATTTACTTTATAAAAATGTCTGGACTTAAGATATTTATTGGGTCTTTCTCTAGTGGTTGACCAAAAGTGGAGATTATAACCTGGATATACAATACTTCTAATAATATCCTGACTCTGACTAACTCCCACTTTTCTAACAATAAGCCTACAACACAATTTGAACAAGACATTTACATAGGCACCCAACTCCGTGTCACCATGCTATCACCTTCTCTAGGTCATCAGCCAATAAGGCCTAGCTAAAGGGGTGGTGCGTCTTACAACGGAAGTTGACAATACCTTCAGTGACCTCTGGCCCATACACTTACCAACTGGGCACTTGTGTCACACAAACAAATTATCTTATACTTCTATGCGATAGGAAGAAAAGCAAAGAGTTGCAAGACAGAATTGATCAGCCCCGGACTTTTCCTGGTTTCTTCTCAGAGAAACTCTTTTCAGCCCCTTCTCATAAGAGACTGTGCAGTTCCCAAAACTGCTCCTGGTCTTTTCCAAAAGACCTTGTGCTCCCCACAGCACTTTGCGCCTGGCCACTGGCGTCTTTAGACGCGAAGCCCGGTGCTACCTAAGGGCATGAGATTTTAATCAGAGCCCTTCCGGCAAGACAGACTAATTGACAGAATGACAAAAAATCTTACCTACCGAAAAGGATGATTATCTCATCCCGGACACGAGCCCCCAATTGAAAGGAATTGGCTCCTCTCGTTCCTTCCTGTAGCTACCGACTCCCGTCAGTCCCCTGGCCCTGATCAATGTCTGTCTACAGGCCTGGAGTCCCCTTTGAGATACAGGAAATTGCACACAGACACAAGGTGGTATCTCAGAAGGAACTGAATTTATTCTTCCGTGTTCAAACTTATATATGAAACTTAAAACAATACATGGAAATATAAGAACCAATCAATTGACAGGTATGCATTGACCAATCAGAATATTATATACGTCAGTAATGCCCAATCATTTAGCATTTATGTTAATTATTATTATATACGTCAAACATTAATATAGAAAGTAGACAACTTCCCTTTTAGCGCTGGCTATAGTTTATTAATACTCTTGCAACAGGAAAAAAGCCCACCGCAGACTTTCAGTCTTGTGCTCGGTAGAGGAAAAAAGGAAGTTACATCTGAAGGGAAAAGAGGAACATCAGACTCTTATCGAAAGTAAGAAACAGTCTTAAAACACAAATTCATCTTTAAGTACTGACATAAATCTCAAAATGGATTCTTATCTTAAAATGGCAGATCTCAGGTCAAGAGACAATATGGCGGTATGGTAATGCTGAAAGGCTAATTCCTTCACCCCTCCCTTTGGAGGCTGGGTTGCAGGGCAGTATTCCAACATGATAATGACCCCAAACACACCTCCAGGACGACCACTGCCTTGCTAAAGAAGCTGAGGGTAAAGGTGATGGACTGGCCAAGCATGTCTCCAGAACTAAACCTTATTGAGCATCTGTGGGGCATCCTCAAATGGAAGGTGGAGGAGCACAAGATCTCTAACATCCACCAGCTCCGTGATGTCATCATGGAGGAGTGGAAGAGAATTCCAGTGCCCAAGAGGATTAAGGCAGTGCTGGAAAATAATGGTGGCCACACAAAATATTGACACTTTTGGCCCAATTTGGACATTTTACTTAGGGGTGTACTCACTTTTGTTGCCAATGGTTTAGACATTGATGGCAGTGTGTCAAGTTATTTTGAGGGGACAGCAAATTTACACTGTTATACAAGCTGTACACTCACTACTTTACATTGTAGCAAAGTGTCATTTCTTCAGTGTTGTCACATGAAAAGATATAATAAAATATTTACAAAAATGTGTGGGGTGTACTCACTTCTGTGAGATACTGTATATGCAGTTTTGAATGAAGAATCAACTTTTAAATACAAATCATTAAAAAAAAATTGGAAAACAGCAAAGTATGGATTTTCACAGTCCTATTTATTATTGAAATTCAGAAAAGACAATCATTTACATTTTTATCAGTTTCCTATTGTATTTTAGATTGTGTCTAAAATAATAAAAAGGTTACATCTTCACTTCCTAAAGGAATTAATTAAACCTTATGATCAGATTTGGTCACAAATTATTTTTGATCCTGCTGTCAATATCAGCAGTTTTATTTTACTGCATGGTGGGCAGACATCCAAAGTACTAATAAGAAAACAGAAAATCATGTCCAGCTTCACTCTGTGTTGCTCACATTTAATTAAACATAACAATCTTTGAATGAAGGGAACTGTTCAAATTGCCAGTGTCTCAGTGGAATTACCAGTAAAATATCTGACTGGTGGGGAACATCAGAAGATGTCTAAAAATCTTACAGTATACATAAATATTGTTTTATGTTTGGTTGACATGATTAAAAACATTCTATTTTATGCCAATCAAATAACTCTACTAGAATATAACTTTGTGTTGAAGTAGAATAATGAAGGGTCGAACCAGGCAGGATCTTCATGGAAGCAGGTTTAAAGGGGACCTTTCCCCTGTTTCACAAAAATTTACATCATGCTAGAATTTCTATGAATAAAAATGTATATTTTATTATTTCTATAATTTTAGTCCAAGTAAGCTTAGAGACAAATGTCTTCATTTTTGTTTAACTTTCCCAAGAGACAATTTGGTCTACAAACACGTTGTGATCAAGTCAAGGACCCTTTCATTCTCTGAACCATACGCTAGGTTGATCAAAGAAACATCTTGTTAGGCTAATATCTCATGCCTCATGTCTCATGGTTGCAGGGCCTCAACAAATCAGCTAGTTTTATGACCAAGGAAAACTGCATGATGCATTCAAACTAGACCTCTATATATACACAAGGACCTTCAGATCACAAACATGGTATTGTGGAGAAGGCCAACATTCTATAGCAAGATACACAGGCTATCTTTCTCTCTATTGTTCTGATTAGCAGGAATAACTAACCTTGCATACTCTGGCTATTGTTCTGAAGATTGGAGAACATTGTGTCAAAGAAATAACACTTTTAAAGAGTAATCATATAAAACTTGATAAAGTTAGGACATTTTAGGAAAAGACTAAAAGAAATTTAAGTATCAAGACGCTTGTCCATCCAGATGTATATATATATCCAGGATGAAATATCACATTATCTGAAAAGGATTAAAAGTGAAGTTATAATCCTATTATACTGTATATTTGGTGTGTTGTATTTTTTATCATTATTGTTAGAAATATATGTGTGTTATAATAAGTAGTTTAAGTGTAGTGCTACACCCGCAGTGGCTGCTTGATGTTTGTCCCTGTCAGGGCAGGAGCTGAGGAACGGACAGGCTGGCCTAACAATGTAACGCACTGGCTGACGACAACCACCACCCACAGACCGAAGTCCCTCAGGGCGCGGAGTCTAAGTCCCAGGCTGCCCTTCACCAGGGCCCCTGATGGTGGGGATGGACTTGACGCAGCCAGGAACCAGGTCGCGGCCCTCGAGACACCTCAGCTGCGGTAATGGCCGCCGCCAATGGCGTGTAGCTGGTGGAAGAAACAAAATAGTCAGACAAGCCGGGGTCAACAACAACAGGACAAAACAGTACAGGACAGCAGACGAGAATCACAGGTCACAAGCCGGGTTCAGCAACAGAGGGTCAGATCAAAGGAGAATACAAAGAATAGTCAAGTCACAAGCCGAATCAGAATACCAGGAGAGTCACGAGAGTCAGAACAGAGTAATAGTAACACAAAGACACAAGACACAAGTGCAAAGAGCATGTGCGGGCCACAGGCTTATATGTCATCAGCCACGCCCCTCTGGGGGGTGGACCTCAGAGACCTGAAGGCATAAAAAGGATTCCCATCATGCACAGCAGAATCCAAGATGGACGCCAGCACATGGAGTAACATAACCTCAGGGAAAAGGTAGGACCTTGACAGTCCCCAATGGTTGCCCTAACCTTGCAAGCCTCCGGACACCTCTGACACTTGGGTTCAGACATATTTCAAGAATATGAAATAATGTAAGAAACACAATTCATTAAGAACACGTCTGTAACATACAGATTCTAAGTTAAGTCCCCTTTATTCCCTCATACCCCCAAGTCACGGCCGCACGTGCGCACCTCAGTTAGATAGTCGCTGTGGGTGTGGCATGTGGTGGATCCGTGATAACCTCACTCAAAAGAGTAGACCACAGAATGAAGGTTTAGGAGGTACATCCCCAGTTAATGCATAAAAGCAAAACACTTATAAAATGGAGATAACCAAATAGCAACGGTTAACAGATCATACTCACAAAAGGTAGGCAACTACGTGACTGCAACACCAGCAGCAGGAAGGGGAAGAAAAGACTTGTTGATATTTCAGCTCTCTCTGGGCCACCGGCATCACAATAGGGAATGTAAAGAATTATATATATCTATATATATATATATTCTGGCATAAATTGGCATAGACACCCTAATTTGAAGAACAATGGCTTAGATGCAAAGAGGCCACTTTAACTAGAAATAGCAACTTGAGTCCTGAGATGTTTAAAGTTCCTGATGTGATAGTATCTGCTTTCTTCTGCTAGCAATAGTGGGGCCCGTATACAGCAGTGAGTAATGTTCATTCAATGAAGATAACTGTTCATTACTACTATTATTATTATCTGTTACTATTATCATTGTTGTGTGTTGCTTGCACAGTGTTCCCACCCTCCTGCCTAAGTCCTTGGGAGATATATTGGGAGAGAAGGCATAGGTTCCCTTAGCTCTGAGGAAGAGGGTTACCCTTGAAACGCATCAGCCACATTTGGGCCTTGGATGGCACTTCTTTGACGTCAGGTCCTTTGACTTGTTGTGGACACATGTACTTTGGCACTGTCAATTTATATGCAAATTGTTAATGCTCTTTTGTGATTTTAATAAATCATTATTTGGGATAATGTTCTAGGCCAGCGCACTTGTGTTTATTCCTTTCTGAAGTGTAAAGGTGTCTGAATGCAGTGTCTCTAGAATGTTGTCAGAAAGAGGTTAGGCATCCGCCCAATCCCATTGATAGCACGAACTCCTAGGAATAGGGTTCTTGCACAGGCTCTTGGTTGTTTGCAGAGAAGTGCAGAGTTACTCTGTCACGTACCTGGTTGGGGAGCCTGACGTGGACAGAAGGCGTCCTCTTACGACTCCCACTCGGAGCCCCTGATAGTGGGAACAGAGGGCGCAGAGCCAGGAGTGGCACGAGTGCTGGGTGGATCTGGAGCTGGCGGCAGGTAGCTGAAGACCCAGGAGATCCGGATGCAGGCCAGGAACGTAGGTGCAGCAGCAGGCAGGTATGGTGGCAATCAGGATGCAGACTGGGACTGGACACCAGAGCGTGGATGCGGTAGCAGGCAGGTATGGTGGTGACCAGGGTGCAGGCCAGGTGCAGGACCGTGGGTGCAGCAGCAGGTAAGTATGGCAAACGTCAGGATGCAAGCCAGATGCAGGACCATGGGTGCAGCGGCAGGTAAGTATGGCAGCTGTCAGGATGCAAGCCAGGTGCAGGTAAGTAGATGCAGCAGACTCAGACAAGCCGGGTCAGTATTAAGCGAGCAGATCAAGTACAAGGGAGCAGGCAAGCGGAAGGTCAGGGATAGCCGAGGTCGGTGCCCTCCCAGCAACCTTCTGGTTCCTCAGCTCTCCAGTAGTTGTAGTTCAATAGGCACTCAGAAATACATGTATGGCTGAAGGACCACATGTCCCAGGATCATCTGCTATCAGAAGAACTGGATCCACTCTGCTAACAGGAAGTGATTTAGCAGTGCCATAACTGGTTACTAGGGGTAAAAAGGATTGACCATAGTCTCATCTGTAAATGTCAGTGAATGGCATAATGATATAGCCAGGGCCGCAACTGGGGGGGGCTCAGGGTGGCATTTGCCCCACAAGCCATCTTGAGGCAAATTGAGAAGTTCGGATGCCTGTCTGCAGCTGCCAGCTATGGGAGATTGTATCTGGCTGGACTGATTCTGTCACTGTGGCTGTCAGACTCACTGACTTGAGCTTCCTGCACCTGCTGCTGCTGAACTCAGACACACCACTGGCTGTCCGCAGCCCCTCACTGTCGCTGATCGCAGGGGAAAGCCGGGATCTGGAACCCTTCTATCTCTTCATGAATCCATTCAGATCCAGCGCTTGTTATCCTTAACGTGGGGGGGCAGGGAGGCACGGGGTGTTGTAATCAGCTGGTGCTTGGTTGACTCGGCTCAGGATCTGGCTGTGTGTTCCTGCCTGGTGTCTAATTCCAGGCAATCCCTATTACTCTAGGGCAGTGTTTCTCAACTCCAGTCCTCATGGACCCCCAACAGGTCATGTTTTCAGGATTTCCCTCAGATGAAACAGCTGTGGTAATTACTAAGGCAGTGAAACTGATCAAATCACCTGTGCAAAATAATGGAAATCCTGAAAACATGACCTGTTGGGGGTCCATGAGGACTGGAGTTGAGAAACACTGCTCTAGGGGATGCTACTTACTGGGGGAGGGGTGTATGTTCTATAGGGGGGGGGTATCTCCAGAACCACAGGACATTATGAAGGTATAGGAGCATAGGAAGGGCTATAAAAAGAAAGGAAAAGGCTATAGGTGGTGATTTAATCCACAGATAGAGATGGGTCTGTGACTGTCCTGTACATGATGTACACATACAAGGTTAATGTTCATTGTCAATGATGTTATAGAGGTGGCGTGGCACCTACAGGAGCATATGGGCAGGGCCAAAACTAGGGGGGGCATGTGCCCTGGGCACTACATGGAGAGGGGCACCACGGCGGACAGAACCAGGAGAAGGTGCAGGGGGCCTGTATGGTAGCAGGTGCTCAGAGAGGGAGCAGGGCAGTAGGAGAGTGGGGCTGATACAGAGAATGCATGAAAACAAGAGTGCTCCCCAACACAGCATCAGTGATCTGTCCAGAGGAGCTTTAGAGAGGCAGAGGGATGTGGGGGCCTGATGCAGACAAGGGAGCACACACTCAGTTTCCTGTGTGCTGTGTTCAAGAGGAAAAGTGCGGGCCCCCAACCACCACCCCCATGTCGGATCTGCAGGTTGGCAGCATCAATGGTCTGTCCCCGAAGTGTCAGAGAGGTTACACAATCCTGTGGAGCCAGGACTGGTAGGAGGAATGTGCCTGGATAGCAGCAGATCCCCTGGGCTGAACCAGAGCTCTGTAAGTATATCCACACATGCCCCCACACAGGACTGATGTAAGGGAGGGCACTGATGTAAGGTGGAAGCTCTAATACAAGAAAGGCGCTAACGTAAGGTAAGGTAGGACACTGATGAAAGGGGGGACTCTGATGCAAGGAAGGCAGTATTGTAAGGGGGAGTTGTTGAAAGAGGGGACATTAATATAAAGGTGGAACAAATGTAAGGAGGGGCTCTGAAGTAAGGAGGGAAACTGATGTAAGGGGGAACACTGATCTAAGGAAGGACTCTGCTATAAAGGGAGGGTGCTGATGTAAGAGGGGACTCTGATGTAAGGGGGAACTTTAAAGTAAGGGAGGACACTGATGTAAGATGGGGCATTGATGTAAGAGGGGACACTGGTGTAAGGAAGGATACTGATGCAAAGGGGAATACTAATGTAAGGTGGGGCATTAATATAAGGGGGTACACTGATGTAAGGCAGGACTCTCATGTAAAAGGGGATTCTGATGATAGGAGAGAGCCTGATGTTAGCCTGATGTTAGGGGGGTTTCTGAAGTAATGGGGCAAACTAATGTAGAGGACATTAATGTAAGGGGGGCATTGATGTTAGGGGGGATTGTAAAGTAATGTGGGACTCTAATGCAGGAGGGACACTGATTTAAGGGGGACACTAATGTAAGGGGACATTGATGTAAGGGGAACACTGATGTAAGGGGGTACTGGTGTAAGGAGGGGCATTGATGTACTATATTAACATTGTAAAAAAATACAATTGTAAAAACTAATTTGAAAAATGAAATAATACAAATAAAAAGGGGGGGGCACGCTGAACTGAGCCCCGGGTGAAAGAATGTCTAGATCAGTATGCACATTTTTTTTCTCCTAGTATAACTAGTATTTTATTCTGTATGTATGAAATTCTACCTCTTTTAAAAAAATTTCCACCAAAAATTAGGAAACTGCCAGACTCTTATAGTTATTTTTTGTTTTCAAGCCAACTAACATAGCTGAATCCTTTAAAAAATGATTAATTTATCATATAAAGATTAGTTACTACACAAAAAGTTTAACAAATTTTCCAGGTAAACTCAGGATAGACATTTCTAGTCCTATGGTGTCATCTGGTGGCCAGATCAGGTATCAATTGATTACACAAAATGTTAATCAGTAACCTGGTTGACCTATGAGAAGGAAGTTTACACTCTCTGGACAAAGTTTTATGAGCATTTTATTTGCAACTAGATAAAACAGCAAGGGAGGTAGACAGAGGGATCACACTTCATCATCGACACACTTGAAGATCACAAGCCAGGGCACAGAGCTTCAAATGAGCTAGACACCATTTTTGGAAGACATCATTTTTGGAAGACAAACTTCACCCAATTATTGTCAGCCATCCTATGGGAGTCTAGCCAGTAGCCATTTTAAAGCCTATATCTGCTTGTGGAAGGGTAACTGTAGTTTCCATCTCTCTAATTTGTTTTTTGGTTTGTGATTATTTTATGCTAGTTGATTTGCTACCCCAATAGATATCCTAAATGCCCCAGAAATATTTGGTCATTTTAATTTGCTGTATTTGGCATAACTTTAGACTGACTTCACCCAGCTGCACCGTGTTCACAGGTCAAGATAGTCAAACGTAGTTTATTACCTGCCATATTTTATAAAAGACAGGATATCTACAAAAAAGGAAATTAATTATTTAACTTAATCCAATATATAGATACCAAAGCTTTAATGAAACAGCTTAAGCAGTTTATTGCAAAATATAGTGTCTGTAAATATTAATTTATTTTCATTCCAGTCCAGACTCACACCGATCTTATCGTGTTATTCCAAAGAATTACTGCATGGGCACAATTAACTCAGGAATAATTAATTGAGTCAGCATAATTTTTATAAATTAGTTTTCTATTGGAGGCACTGTTGTCCATCAATCGATTAAATTATCAACATAGCTGCCTAAATTAATCATTCTGGCATTTCCTGATAATCAGCATGCATCTCTGCATGCTCTTCTGAAATCATCTAACATTTATTTCTTTACAAATGAGTTTATTGCTTTTACACACCTTCTCTGTCTTCCAACTTCCTGGTTCTGAGGCACTGATGACAAAGCCAGTTCCTTACAGATACACCCTGAGAAGGCATCATGCCTCCCAGGAAAATCTTTTTTCCTAAACTGAGGGATCTCTCAGTGTTGTCATACTGTGCATGCTCAAGATTAAGTGCATGAAGTTGGGCCTCATCTTGCATGTGTAGGCAGGTTGCCTACAATATCTAGAGCATCATGGCTGACCCAGGCAGGAGGAAAAGGTTAAACCAATTAAACCTTCTGGTCCAGTTTCACTGGCTTTTTGGACCCAGCCTACCCACCCCGTGTTGCCACACATATAAAGGAGGCAGGCCAGGCACCTGGAGTCTTTGCTTGGGTAAATCACCGGTGTACAGTTGTGTCCTGATTGCAGACCATTGTATAATCCCAAGTTGGGAATGCCGTGACACCATATTGCAGAGAGTGGGGACTGCTGACCCTGCAGTCCGCCCAAAGATGCCAAACTTCTTGGAGTCTGCCAAGAATAGACTTTTTACCAGCTAATGGACTATCACCTGTCTAAGGTATGCCTGGGCAGGCACCAGTCAGTCAATTAGGGCTAGGATGTTATTTTGCGTACTTATTTAGCGCTATCAATTTACGCAGTGCTTTACATATATATAGTACATTCATATCAGTCCCTAACCCTCAAGGGGTGTACAATCTAAAGTAAGGATGTTATGGTACTATTTTATGTTGTACTTACCTATTATGCTGCAGTACGGAACTTTTAGTAAAGATGAAGTCAGGGACCCCAGACTTTACTGTGGCGCACAGGTCTATGCATGCGCAGTATGCCGAGGCGCACTTTCGTGCGAGCATTAGGACCTGGGCACCCGCGATGGCAATGGCGGTCGCGCATGCGCACCCGCGGACATGCGCCTGGCACCAATGAGGGCGCAGGGCGCCCTATTTAAACAGGTCATGTCTGTACTCTAGTTGCCGTATGGTCTTTACCTGTATCCTCTGTTTCCTGAGAGATTGCCTTGTTGCCGACCCTGCCTGACCCTGATTTGCTGACTGTCTCCTGCTCTGATCCCTGGCTTGTCTGACCATTCTCCTGTCTAATCCTGCACGTTTGATCTCCTGTTACCGAACCTGGCCTGTGACCTGTTTATCCTTCTGTCTGCTGCTTGTACTGTCCTGCCTCCACCGCTACCGACCCGGCCTGTCTGACTTTGCTCTCTCTACCTCCTTACATAAGGCTCTCACCTGCTATACACCTTCTACCACAGCTGGTTGCACCCAGGGGCCGCGACCTGGTTTCGGCCTGCTCCAAGTCCATCCCCACCATCAGGGGCCCTGGTGAACAAGCAGGTCTGAATCTTGTATGTTTTTGGGTGAAAGGTTTTCTTATGGTAGTCGTACAGTACTTGTGCCAAAGAGGTCTCATGATAACATGCACTTCACTTTTGCATGCACAGTATGATGATACTGCAGGATGAGGCACAAACATCATCAATGGGCCAGCAGAGGGTACAAGCCAAGTGCTGACTTTATTTTGGAAAATTTTGACACAGGAGAGGGGGCACAGGTGGACCACAGGCTAGGTGAAAAAGACTAACCATAAACATAAAGGCACATGAATATATGCAAATATATGCATATATATGTAGACTCCACCTCCGCAACATCTCCAAGATACGACCGTTCCTAACCCCGGAAACTACTAAGCAACTCATTCACTCCCTTATCATATCACGACTCGAGTACTGTAACTCCATCTTCACCGGCTTACCTCACCACAGGCTATCCCCGCTTCAGTCTATCCCAGGGGTGGACTGACAACTCATGGGGCCCCCGGGCAATAGGGGATCATGGGGCCCCTGTGTCCTTGCCAAACCCAAAAAAGCCAATGAAAAGTACCAGGGGCATCTCATGGGGCCCCCTACTGACTCCGGGCCCTCAGGCAGTGCCCGAGGGCTTGAATGGTCAGTCCGCCCCTGGTCTATCCTGAATACTGCGGCCAGACTCATCCACCTTACTAACCATTCTGTATCTGCCACCCCCCTCTGCCATTCCCTCCACTGGCTTTCGATTGCCCAACGGATAAAATTCAGAATGCCAATATTGACGTACAAAGCTGTCCATAACACTGCCCCAAACTACATCACCGACCTGATATCCAAATACCACTCAAAACGTACTCTCCGCTCCTCACAAGACCTCCTACTCTCTAGTTCCTTGGTCTCCTCCTCCCATGCCTGTCTCCAGGACTTCTCCAGGGCTTCCCCCATCCTCTGGAACTCCCTACCCCAATCCATCAGACTATCACCTACTCTCCTCTCCTTCAGGCGCACCCTGAAAACCCACTTCTTCAGGGAAGCCTACCCCGCCCTCAGCTAATTGCCGATCTCCTCCACTCTTCCTACCACTCCATCCCCCACAGCTATTCATCCTGTACCACTATCCCCTCCCTCCTAGATTGTAAGCTCCAAGGAGCAGGGCCCTCGAACCCCTCGTGTATTGTATTGTATTGTTACTGTATTGTCTCGTGTATTGTATCCCATTGTAATGTACAGCGCTGAGCAAATATATATAAATACTGTATAATAATAATGATAAAGTACACTTTTTTACATAGTTTCATATAGGACTGTATTTTATTTTAAAAAATGCAAAGATATTCACCTTGCAACACTGCATATAAGTTTTTGTGAGAATGCCCACAAAATCGAATGCTACTTGACTATTTTCTCACCAGGGCAGACATTGTTTATTCATAAACCAAGACAATACCTCATTGTGGCTTCTGGATAGAGCTGATAATCAGAGAAAATTAATGCTGTGATTGTCAGCTCCATCTAGTGGACATAAGGTGGTATTTCCCTGATTCTTGCTATATTAACCACTTCAATACCGGGCACTTTTACCCCCCTCCTGCCCAGGCTAATTTTCAGGTTTAAGCGCTCTCACACTTCGAATGACAATTGCACGGTCATGCAACACTGTACCAAAAGTTTTCTTTTTGCGGTATTTAATCACCACTGGGGTATTTAATTTTTGCTAAATTAACAAATAAAGACCGAAATTTGTTTTTAAAAAAAACACGTTTCATTATTTCTGTTACAAAATTTTGTAAATAAATAATTGTTCTTCATAAATTATTTAGTCTGTAGGAAAGTTATAGAGTTCCCAAACTATGGGATATATCTGATAATTGATCAATCCTGAAGTACTGACGGCCAATCTAATTTCTTGAGGCCCAAAAATGTCAAAACAGTACAGATATCCCCCAAATGACTCCTTTTTGCAAAGTAGACAGTCCAATGTATTTCATAAGAGGCATGGCGAGTTTTTTGAAGTTGTAATTTTTTTGTCATAATTTTTTAGAAAATGAAGAAATTAAAAAAAATTTCATTTTTTTCATACTGTCACCAGTGCAGTACAGTGTCATCATATAACTGGTGTGGCAGTGATCAGGTACACTGACTGGTGACAGTACGAAAAAAAAAATTATAATTTTATTTACTATTATTATTTTGTATTGAATTGTTACCTCTTTAAGATATTTTTTCATATTACACTATGACCAAAGTGGTATAATGTTACCATAGTGGGGAAGTGATCAGTATTTTTTTTTTACACAATTTGATTGCTTATAGCAAAGAATGTCTTTGCTATAAACTAGCATTTAACTGAATGAAATCTATTCATTCAGGTTTTGTTGTTGTGATTAGCTGTAATTGGCCACGGCTAATCACATGACACAGATGGGCTGTGATTGGTCCAGCCTGTGCATGTGATCACTGTGACCATTCACAGCTAGACACACTTGTATACAATGGATGGCATGAAAGGAAGCCATCCATTGTATACTACTGTTATGTGACCTGCTGTGACTGGTCACAGCAAGTCACATGGTACTGGCAAGGGGGCCGGTACACAGATTTGTCATCGGCCGTGTCCGAGGTACACAGCTGGTGACAGATCTCTCCACAGTGCGGCCCTGCGGGCATGCGCAAAGCGCGATCCAGAAAGGACATCATATGATGCTCTACCGGAGGGATAAAAGGTTTGCCCTGCCATCATTTTACTATAGGCCGGGCGGGAAGTAGTTATTGAATGAAGAACATCCACCCTAAAGAGAAAATTGCCTAGTAACATTCTATTTTGGCAGCATTTGCTCTGAACAAATGTACATGCAGTTTTGCATGATGAATAGTTCTGCAAATTTTATAAAAACACACTAACATGATGGTCAGACAAGCAATTTCATGGGAAAGAGGTTTCCAGGCCCCTTTTATAACAAATTGAATAATAGCACCATATAAGATACAATATGATTGGTTGTCAAGATATCAATGTAACTAGGCATAAGTTTGCTATTTACCATACAGCTAGATAAACTTAATTATATTAAATTCCTACATGTCTATTAAAAGTTTAATACAGTCCTTATGCATTTTCTGTCCAATTTAAATCCTATTACTTGCAGGCAGTATGATTCCCAAATTTACATCAAGCTCAGCCAGACCCCTCTTATGTTGATCAGACTTCCCCATCCCAAGGACAGCAGTGTACGTACAACTATCTGGTAGCATGAACTCTTATTTCACCCCAACTTGTAAGAATACATGCTAAATGTCCTATGTGAATTTTGTTCATACAATCTCTTATATATGTATGTATTGAATATATTGATACTAATTAATATAAACATCCTGATTACACAAATATACATTATTACTTGTATATTATATACTGTAGATGCACTAAAGCGGTATTAAACCCTAAACCAAAAATGTATCTATTGCAACTTACCAATCATTAGATGTGGTGTCTGAATTAGTTTTCTTTTTTAAGGATTTTTCCTCTGTTTTCAACAGGTCTGGCCAGTGACACAAATCTTGTATTAGGATGCATACAAGAAGCACAGGGGCACCTTTGTACAGCATTGTCAGTCTGGGAGGAGGAGAGTGTTAGATGTACTAGCAGATTTAGATACACTAACACATTGAAGCCAAACTCCAGCTAACACTTCTTAAGCAGTTAAAAGCAACCATTTTTTTCCTTCTGGGATAAAGGTTTTTTTCTATAAATAAATAAAAGCTGATTATTGTAAGTACCTGTCAGTTAGTATTAAACAGTTTGTCTCAACCTTCCAACTACTACATCTACAGGACAGCTTGTTCTGTTGAAAAATAAGAGACTTATTGTCTGAATCAGCAGGTGGTAAAAGAAAAGAAAAAAAGTATCCATCACATCTAAGAATTGGTAAGCTGCATTATAATATACAGCATGCTTGCGTTGGGTTTAATACTGCTTTAACAAATGTTTTACTCATTATTCTTATTAAGGCCTCCTTCACACTGGGTGATGACATGCGTCCCCCGTGCAGGGCCATGTTTACCTGCTTGGGAATGCACAGGCGTTCCATGCAACCCCATGCTGGCAGTCCCGTTGATGTCGATTGGGACACAGTGGCTGCATGGACAAAGCCATTGTGTGTTCCAACATGACATCCACAGGGCTGTCATGTCAAAGATCCAATTAGACACTTTAATTGCGGCTATACACATGCAAGTGTTCATGAATATTAGTATGTGTATGAATGTGAGTTAGGGACCTTAAACTGTATTCTCCTTGAGGGTTAGGGACTGATGTGAATGTGTAGTAAACATGTAAAGCGCTGTGTAAATTGACAGCGCTATATAAGTACCTATAATAAATAAATAAATGCTCCTAAACATGGCTTAACCTGCTTTAAATCAAGTACACTTGAACACAGGAAAAATGATTTGAGAGGAATAAAGTTGGATATACTTCTAAATAACTGAGAAAAACTAAATGCAGGAGTGCCAGTGTGAATGACACCTAAGGATTCTAATACTGATGATGAGCCAACTAAAGAAGAAGGATTTAAATGTTGGCTTAGCTCTATCTGCAAACTAGGATTGTCACATGGTGACACTCCAATGTATTCATTGAGGACACTATTACAACAAGCATTTCTTATAATCCACAAGGGGGGACTGAGAATCTTAGTCTTGAGGGTCAAACACAACCAAGTGGCTCTTTCATACTAGATACAGAGTTCCATGTGTGAAAGGAAGTATACCACATAATGTGTGCTATGATGTCACATTGATTGGTGGTTATGGTGAAAGGTGGGTGTTCTTAAAGTATATGTGAACATGGTGCTTCACAAGGCCATTTTAATACAGCTTATAGAATTACATGTTAATTGTAGACACTACTGGTCACCTTGAAATATATGTACAAAAACACACAAATGTCCAACTCTAGGTCACCAAGAAAAATATTATTTTCAAAATGTCTCCATACACCCTGATGGTATCTTCTTTTAAACCACCAGTTCTTAATGTTCCACCAGTTTTCAATATTCCTCAAACCAATGCGTCCTCTTCCACTCTTAGTACCTCAAATTAAATAAACTATACATAGTGAATTATCCTTATAACGCAAATACTGGCTATTGCTCTGGAAGCGATGCTCTGTAGAATTCAAAATGGTCTGGGAGCAATACTCTGCAGGAGGGCACTCAGCACAAATGGAATCACTCATATGTATGGTCACCGTCTCTTCATAAGGTAATAGCAGTACTCGGGAAATTAAGAGGAAATTCATGGTGCAGTATAAAACCACATATTTTATTAAAACAAGGTAACACACTCACAAATAAGGTGTCCCAGCTGACACCAGAAAAAACAGCGTTTAAATCAACCACAAACGGACCCAGCTTGCCGCGGCTCATATAGCGCTGACAGCCTCGGGAAACGTACTGACGTCACATCCACCAAGCCCCGCCCTACGCATTTTAGAATGGAGTGCCTCAAGACTATCAATAATTTAAAAAGGTGCCTCGGGACTGTCCATAAGTTTAAAGGGTGCCTTGACTGATAAAAGTTTGAGAAACACTGAGCTAGAGTATATTTTCTTTTTTTGGGGAGATTAGATACACTTTAATCCAATATGGGCACAGGCAGTAAACCGATGTACATAAACCTTTCCAATAGATTATTGTGTGTCCCATGATGTCCTACAAGGGGGTAAAAACTGTAAAAAATTATAAGACAATATTTATTGCTGCATTTATTCACTCTAGATGTTACTTAATACAAATTTAAAAATGTACTGACATTAATGAGAAGTTTAAGAAAATGTGGAATGCTCGGACTTTCACCATTTTTTACATTTTCCCAACCTGTAACAATAAATTGCCTTAGGTGAAACATATTTTTAGCTGTGAGCTCTGACCTATATTCTGCTTCCATTCATGCACACAGGCTCCTGTAGACAAATTTCATAAAATGAAATACCTCTATTCTGTCATAGCTTTCAAGTGTAACACACTTCGGAAAAAGGAGAGAACATTTGTATTAGATGATGTGTGTTAAAAGTGGTTAACAATTTCTCTCTTTCTTTGGATTGACTTAGAAGCACAAGCATTGCATGCGCAGTCTTCTAGCAAAATTAATGACAGGCTCCACATCATACACAGAGTGGATACAATTATGAAAACCATAGAAATTATGAACAAAAACTCAAAGTATATCTAAAGCCCCAATTTTAATTTTAGATAGAGTAGGGGAGAGTTGAAACCCTTATCAGTTTTTTGCTAACTGCCTCATTAGGAACCTTTTTTATTAGTTCCTGTGCTGTAAACTCACCAGAAAGTTAGATAGTTGTCACCAAAACAGATGGTCGTCATTTGAGGATTGCCCCTCTTTTCCCATTCTGGTGACAAATGCCGTAGGGTAACTGTTCCCATGTGCAATATTTGCTTGGTCATCTTCATTGTAAGCTGACTGAATTACAATGAGATGTTGTTGAATCAGTGTTTTGATTCTCTTCTGATTGGAAAATGATAGGCCAAACTGATACTAACATATTCTTATATTTTTAAAGGATTAGTTCACCTTTGGGAACATGTTACATGTTCCACCTGTTTAGGGTGGAATATGTAACATGTTCCCGATCCTGCAGCCACCGCCAGCTGCCCCCCTCTCTCTATGACAGAAGTGCGGGGAGAAGTTCACTGTACTAGCTGTCACGTTTCAAAAAGAGCAGGGCCGTATGGGGCTCCTCCCAAACGCATGCCAAATTCATTCACAGTCCTCTGTGAATGAAGGGACTACAGTGGAGACATGTCACCAGCACACCAAGGTACTTCAATATGGGTCCAAAGCTTTAATAAGCAATCACATAGGTACAGCAAGAGCAACGTTTTGGAATCTCGCAGGACCTTTTCATCAGGCATGTGACGTCACATGCCTGATGAAAGGGTCCTGTGAGACTCCAAAACATTGCTCTTGCTGTAACAATGTGATTGCCTATTAAAGCTTTGGACCCATATTAAAGTACCTTGGTGTGCTGGTGACATTTCTCCCTTGTGATGCCTCTCGATTCCAGCCAAAGTATAGCAACTCTTTGATGCAGGAACATGTGCATTGGGTTTTGGAATTGTGCTTGAATGGACTACAGGTCCTGACAGCCTTAGCGGCTAGTAGTCCTCAATGAACTACCATGGCGCTATGAGCACTGTTGTGGTTCATTGATTCTTCCTGTCAGAAGTATCGGCTTGCTCATACAAGATGTTTGAGCAAGTAGATACATTGACTGTCTGCAGGAAACTTGCATGGCTTCCGCGATTGGCTGATCGCTGGTGTAATGCTTTAGAGGCTCCTAACACAAAAAATAATAAACGCACATTTTTTTACCTGCAAAAAAAAGTGCATTTATTCTTTTTTGTGGAAAGGTGAACTTATTCTTTAAATGTTCAACAGATAAAAACACAACTGGTGGCATGTTTTATTGTTGACTTGAACCCAACTGGTAAATAATGTTCAAATCAAATGGGTCACATGATTTAAAAAAGATGCAATTTGGGACACCCAAACTGTCAGTTCAAGCTAACAAAGTAAACTGAAAGCATATGGAGAAACTGGAACACTAAAAATCCTTTGTTTTAATGTTAGATCTCATTGAGGTCCTATTTAACAAGGTAGAAGATGCCCACAAGAAAAGCCAGATTGAGGAAATTGTTCAAAGAATAGTCTCCACAGAAAATACCTGAAAACAAATTGGAAAGCTTTAGCACTAAACTAAGGTATTCTGTCACCTCTAAACTGCAACCGCTTGCTTGCCTTTATCTGGCCCTTAGGGCACAATTCCTCCAACTGGTATGAGACACTATTCTGGCAACGGACATCAACAATGGGGCACCATTTCTCCCACTAACACCAACAATGGGGCACCATTTCTCCCATTAACACCAACAATGGGGCACCATTCCTCCCAATAATACCAACGATGGGGCACTATTCTTTCCCATATTACCAAATGTGATGTTTTCTCCCACTGATGCCAGGAAAATTTCAACTCCTGCTGGCCACAGTTCGGCCCCCCTAAAGTCTGAGGGACAATAAACTTGCCCTTTGTTGGAGACCACTGATCTAGAAAACGTATATCTTCGGAACAATATTACACTAGACATTTTTTAATCTATTGGTCAAAAGGACCCTAGACCCAATTCTTCTTTAACATTTTTTTACTTGAGAACTCAAGTTTGATGAAACCTAGATATGAACTGAGTTCAGAGAGAGAGAGAAAAAATGAGGGTCAAGACTTGCTCTAAAAGTGCAGTTGATTTTGGCTCAGCCAAAGTTAAGCTGTACTGAGAGTTTTAATAGGCCTATTTATCCACTTACTGCAAAATAAGGCAGTGTTCCGGATAAGAACTAGTTGGGTCTTGCACCTGACTACCCTCTCCCCTTATCTGGCCCAGGGGGTGTAGGAGTACTCACACTGTCCTGCCCTGCCAGCGTGGTGGGTTGGTAGCTGCTTTCAGGCCTTTTGCTGGGCTGGCTCCTTCCCTGCTAACAGGATGTCATCCCATGGAGACATTGAGGCAGTAGAGATCTTCCTGTCCAGCAACCAGCCTGTAGGTAAGCTTCCCTCCCTGGTGCACCTCCCAAGCTCCACACTCAAACCTTCATCTCACTCCATCTTCTTCCTGACTCCCCTCTTTTCCCAGGTTCTGTCATATTTGAAGGTTGCCCTGGTCACCATGCCCAGGTTCCTGCCAGGGGATTGGCCAAGGTCCCTTAAAAATGCAGATCTGGTCTTCCTCCCCTCCTCCTCCCCTCTTCCACAAAGTTCTCAAGTTGGTGAGAGGGCTCCAGAAGTCTTGACCTGCAGAACCTCCCAGGCTGTCCTGAGGTGAGCTCCTGTGTCACTCCCAGACTGACTCATCCCAGGCTGCTTCTCAGCCTCTGTTTAAAACAAGAAAAAAACAAACAGCCTATCCAGTGAACCCAGAGAGTGTTACACATATATGAATATACTGTACACCACTCCATGCATGTAAGTCTGTAAAAGACCAAGTAACATATGAAGCTCTCCTCTTCAGCACATAAACTAAAGCACAAGTAAACTTTCAATTTAAATCAACTAAATACTGTACATTCCAGGTGCAGTTTTGCAGGTTACAATCTTTAGAAAGTAGCCACAGCCTGAGTAGAAAAGCTTGTCCTCCACCACCTTATGGTAGAAAAGGACTGTTGCTTTTTATGTGGGAGCAGTGGTCTCTCTGCAGAAGTCTTCCATGCGCACCTTGCTGAAAAGTTTAATTATAAATTGGGGTGGTTGCCATGCTTTTGTATAGCTTGTTCTGTGGTTTGGTGTAGGGACACATTGGATGCCTTCAGCTGTCATCATGCTCTTGCTGGGAATCCAATATGCCCCTGTGCATTTAAGGAGGAGTGGGCTCTTCCAGGCATACCTGCCCTTTAATCGATTCACTGCAATATGTGCTCCAACCTGGAGACTCTCAAAACTAATAGAATACTAAATAGAGTTAGGACCACAGTATTCACAGGAGCCTTGACATGGACACTGAGGCTTCCAAATATATTTGCAAATGTGTGCAACAAAACCCTCTATTTTAACATGAATAGTTAGACAAGGTCAATTTGTATTTTTTTATTTTTTGCAGGCTAGCTGGTAAGTGTGCTGGGAAATCTATGTTTGTTTGTCTCTTCAGAAATCTGACACACATCTGCTGAGTTGTAGCTTTCCAATCAGCAGGACCATAAGCTTTGCCGTTTGGAGAGCTCTATCTCTGATTTAGCAGGGGGGTGTTAGACCTCTGCAAAGAGACCACTCCTTTCACACAAGGAGCAACAGTCTTTCTCTACATCATGCTGACAAGGGACAGGCTTTTTTACCCAGGCTGTGGACAATTTTTAAAGAAAACAAGCTGTAAGATTAAGCACACTTTTTGTTTTGATGCACCTGGAAAGTATTTAGGTGAATGAATCTGAAAGTTCCACAAATGTGCAAGTTATGATCTTGCTCAACCCCTCATCCCCATGACTCCTTCTCTTTTTACTTATTTTTTGCAGAAGGAAATAAAAAATATTTTAGGCACAACATACTGTACTGTAAATATGGGCCAAGGGTAGAAAATGTCGCTCCTACATTTCAGTGGGAATCTACACCTTCTCCCTTAGTCACTTGATAAGCTCGCATGGCTTTAAGTACCATCTCTATACTGATGACACACAAATCTATATTTCTACACCTCACCTCACCCCTTCAATCTCCTCTCGCATTATTAAGCTAAGTGACATATCAGCATGGATGTCACTCCACTTCCTCAAACTAAATCTTTCCAAAACGGAGCTCATACTATTCCCTCCAGCCCGTGCCCCCTCCCCTGACTTCTCCATCAAGATCAATAACACAGGTGTCTAGGTGTAATCCTAGACTCCCATCTGTCCTTTCAGCCCCAAATCCAATCACTGTTCAAATCTTGTAGACTTCACCTCCACAACATCTTTAAGATACGCCCGTTCCTAACCTCTGAAACCACGAAGCATCTTATTCACTCTCTTGTTATCTCTTGCCTTGACTATTGTAACTCCCTCCTCATTGGCCTACCTAATGTCAGGCTATCCCCTCTTCAGTCTATCATAATTGCTGCTGCCAGATTCATCCACCTTACTAACAGTTCCATACCTGTCATCCCTCTCTGCCAAGCCCTCCACTGGCTTCCCATTGCCCAATGAATAAAATTCAAAACATTAATAACATATAAAGCCATTTATAACTCTGCCTCAAATTTATCACCAATCTTGTCTCCAAATATCACCCAAACCATCCACTCTGCTCCCCCCACGATCTCCTGCTCTCTAGCCCCCTTCTCCTCCCATGCTGAACTCTAGGACTTCTCCAGAGCCTCCTCCATCCTCTGGAACTCTCCACCCCAATCGATCCGACTATCGCCTACTCTGCCCACTTTTAGGCGATCTCTGAAAACCTCTCTTCAGGGAAGCCTATCCCACCTTCAGCTAATAACAGAATCTTCTATTCCTCTTATCAGTTCATCTCCCACAGTTATTACTTTTTGTAGCACCAGCCCCTCCCTCTTAGATTGTAAGCTCCAAGGAGCAGGGCCCTCCTAACCCTCTTGTATTGAACTGTATCGTTGCTGTTTTGTCTCTTTTTATATTGTAAAGCGCTGAGCAAACTGTTGGTGCTATACAAATCCTGTAAAATAATAATAATATTGGCTTATACAGTGAAGGAAATAAGTATTGTAAGTATTGCTGATTTTGAATGTTTGCTTACTCACAAAGAAATGATCAGTCTAAAAATCGAATGGTAGGTGTATTGTAAAACTGAGAGACAGAATAGCAACAAAAAATTCAAAAGAAATGCATGTCTAACAAATTTTGCACTGATTTGCATGTTCATGAAGCAAATAAGTATTTGATCCCCTATCATTCAGCAGGATTTCTGGCTACCAGGTGTCTTTCATACAGGTAACAAGCTGAGATTAGAAGCAGTCTTTTAAAGGGAGGGTGTTTTTCTTCTAAGGGGACAGGACAACTGCACCGCATCAAAGGAACGATAGACGGGGCAATGTACCTTCAAATCTTGGGTGAGAACCTCCTTCCCTCAGTCAGGGCATTGAAAATGGGTCATGGATGGGTGTTCCAGCATGACAATGACCCAAAACACACGGCCAAGGCAACAAAGGAGTGGCTTAAGAAGAAGCACATTAAGGTCCTGGAGTTGCCTAGCCAGTCTCCAGACCTTAATCCGATTGAAAATCTGTGGAGGGAGCTGAAAGTTCCAGTTACCAAATGTCAGCCACCAAACCTTAATGACTTGGAAAGGATCTGCCAAGAGGAGTGGGCCAAAATCCCTCCTGAGATGTGTGCAAACCTGGTGGCCAACTACATGAAATGTCTGACCTCTTTGATTGCCAACAAGGGATTTGCCACCAAGTACTAAGTCAAGTTTTGTGAAGGGGATCAAATACTTATTTCCCTCATGAACATGCAAATCAGTGCATAATTTGTTAGACATACATTTCTTTTGAATTTTTTGTTGCTATTCTGTCTCTCAGGTGTTACAATACACCTACCATTCGATTTTTAGACTGATAATTTCTTTGTGAGTGGGCAAACATTCAAAATCAGCAGAGGATCAAATACGTATTTCCTTCACTGTATATCTGGTTCATACACCTTCATATACTTGCCCCATGGTAATCAGGATCTGTATATTCAAACATTATTTTAACAGCATATAGTGTTGGTATTAGAAGTTCTTACCACATGGTTACAGGCCATATGTGTACAATAATATGTTCATTGTAATATGCTGCATAAACTTTCCAAAGTAACACAGTATTTACTGAACTATCAGGTAAAGATTATTTCCTTTTCTATGAACATATATAATCCAAAGCTCTACATATGGGATATTTCTTTTGCATCCAAATGATCTTATGGTTCAATGAAAGTTTAGTTCTGCAATGAAATTCTATCATATAGTTTTCTAAAGACAGATTCTTTTTTGTGTGTCACTCGTTCTCTCAAGAGACAGATCAAAGACTCTCAGCTGTGTATAAATAAAATAAAATAAAATGTCTCTCTTTCTGCAGTGCAATATTTTCTATCAATAAAAGCTAAAAAAAATCATTGCCACCCATCAAAGCTTGCATTAAAAGAAACAAATATTCTTTTTACATTGCACAGTAGGATAATAAAATTATTATGTTACGCCCACCCAAAATCCTGTATAATGCTTATCATTAAAGGGAACCTATTAGAGACAAAATATTGTAGCTGTTGCCAATTTGTTTTTAAAGATCAGTGGAGTGAGCTGCACATAGACAGATAGCAGCTGCCCCTATCAACTCTTTTAAATGTTTGGAAAAAAAAAAGAACAATGTTGTATATGGCACAATTGCAAATATATGTAAATCCATATGTAGGCAGGTGAAGTCTCAGTTATCCACTGTAGGTAGTGGTACTGCAGCTGGAGAGGAAGTCGAGAGAATCTAGGTTTCTCTATGCTTTCCTTGACTCCCTGAGGCAGCATTCTGGTTGGCCTGGTCTGGATGCAGCAAACAGGTTTGTACATTTGAGCCATATCTTCAATTAATGTTGTGTTAATTGCAACTAGACTGTAGTGTTTTCTGGCGCACCACCACTTTGGCCATTCTTGGAAAAGTGACAGGTTTTCTTGTTGAAGTACTTCCCTCAAGTCCTGAGAATAAGCCCATTTTTCTGGTTGTACAGTAGCTTCTCACCTTCCTTCCAAGATGTGATGGTTGGGTCTGTACAGCCAATCAACAGGCCCAAATACTTTAACATGAGGGAGGGGATCAGATCATTAACCATGTGTAAGCACCGAAACTGAGCTACAAGAGGGGTTAGACTATGCTTTCCTGCTGGTGAACAGAAAGCATAAAGAAAGTATCAGTGGGTGAGGGAAGATTGCCCTATCAAGAGATCCTGCCAGCTTGTCTTCAGAGGGCCAGCTGCCTGAAGCTAGAAAAGACATCAGGAAAGAAGATGGTGGTTTGGGACCTAGCGTGTGGCAGTTGAGCGGCCGATCAGAGTGGGACACTGCTGAATTTGCTTGGTGGTTGAATATGTGAATCCAGGATTTCCCAGCAAACCAGAAATGAAAAGGACCAAGAAAGTTCCTCTTTAAGGTCCCCACAACTTTTACAGATCAGTGATTAAGTGCAAGTGCTAAATAAATGGATACACTACATGAATCTGAAAGAAATCTAAGCATAGCTGCCTGTCCTTTTACCTCAGCATTTAAAGCAATGTTCTGGGGAAAAAAAATAAAAAGAATAATTATAACACTTACCTGTCATGTCACCACTGCTTTAAATTGTCACACTCTTGAAACATCTGACACACCTCTACCCTATTGCATATTGAGGTTCCACCCGACTGGGCCTTGTAGTGGTGTAGTAACCAGATTGTGTAGTATTTTCAAGACTGTTCTCATTTAAAAAAAATGCTGAATCCCAAAGTTCCTTAAAAGGCACCTAGTGTCTGATTCTGGGTCTCTAGGGGCCTAAAGTTTCTGCACCAATTATTCCAGTAAGGCAAGATGAAGGATTTCCTTACATTACAGAAGCAGTTTGAGGTTCCTTTGAAATACTTTCTTTTTTATCTTCAGCTTTGACATGCTCTTAACACTCAATTTAGATCCCTTACGGTTATGGTCTAACAGACAAGAAAAAAAACCTACTCTTATGATGACCTAATCGATCTCTCGATAATATTCAGAACTGCTTAGCATTACATTAATAACCCTCTCCCATGTTAGATTCAGATAGCATGAGATGGAAGAAATCTGGGAGGATGTTGAGGAAACCTATATAACCTCAATTATATCATCCAAAGAAACTTATACAGCTTAAGTTGTACCATCAAACTTAATATACACCTTAACCCTTCTATAAACTTGATATTAGACAGACACCATTGTGTTTTCACCTCTGTAATCAGGAGGTAGACTTCTATCATGCTCTCTGGTTGTGCCTCTGGATACAATTGCTCTGGTCTCAGGTATGTAGATTTCTTGAGTTGGCCCTGGCTCTCCCAAATGTCTAACATCCTAAGGTTTTCCTGTTAGGGTTGTGAATGATCTTCCAGTTGGTTCTCACACCAAGAATCTGCTGCACATACTATATTTCTATGCAAAGATTATTTCGGTCACCTGGAAGAGATTCCTTCTGCCAACCCTCTCAGAATGGAAACAACTGATCAATGCCTTCCATTATATCAACTTATCTATACTGCTAAAGATTCTCAAAAACAATTTGATAAATAATGGGGTCTTTGAATTAAATCTCTTCTTACTACTTTACCCAACTGGGTTCCCTGTGGTCCAAGATATCTTTATGTAAATTCCATGTGAATGCCTTCTACTTCTGTACTCCGTAACAAAGATTTAATGTGTATTGATTTTGCTCTGCAGGACATGGACTAACCCTGGTTACTAACCCTGGTTAGTAACCCTTTTGGTTGGTACCCTGGGTAATTAAAATACAAACTTTACAGCTATAAACAGACTCTGTGCCCTGGCACTGTAGCCAATTTCCCTGGACATGAACAAAATAGAAAAGTGGATCAAAGAACCTCAAACAACTTCCTGAAAAATTCAAGCGGACCTTGAGGCACAGGATACAACCTTTTCAGCTCACAATATACGTTGCCATCTGAATGAAAAGGGACACTATGGTAGGATACCCAGGAGGACCCCACAGCTGACACAAAAACATAAAAAAGCCAGAGTTTGCCAAAACTTACCTGGGGAAGCCAAAATCATTTGGGGAGAATTTGCTGTGGAAGGCAAAAACAAAAATTACTCCTTTTAGGTAAAGCCCATCATTCTACTGTTTTCAGAAAAATAAATGAGGCCTTTAAAGAAAAGAGTACAGTCCCTGCAGTCACACTTGGTGGAGGTTTACTGATGTTTTGGGGTTGCTTTGTTGATTCAGGTACTGGATGTCTTGACCGTGTGCATGGCTTTATGAAATGTGAAGACTACCAAAGAATCCTGGGGTGCAATGAAGGGCCCGGTGTTAGAAAGTTGGGTCATCATCAGAGGTCATGGGACATACAGCAGGACAATGACCCAAAACACACATCAAAAAGTACCCAGAATGGTTTCAGACAAAGCACTGGAGAGAAACTGAAATGGCCAACAATGAGTCTAGATCTCAATTGCATAGAACACCGGTGGAGAGATCTCAAAACAGCAGTTGGGAACCCTTCCAATCTGAGAGACCAGTTGGTGAAAGACGAGTGGTCCAAAATTCCAGTAGAGAGGTGTAAGAAACTTCTTGATGGCTACAGGAAGTGATTGATATCAGTTATTTTTTTCCAAGGGATGTGCTACCAAATATTAAATTAAGGATGCCAAAAATTATCCAGTTCATTTTTGGGGTTTTGTGTGGAATGTGTCAGATTTGTCTTTTTGTTTCTCCACTTTTTTGTGTCCTACTAATACAAACAAAAGAAAAAACATTTGTAATTGCAACAATTTTTCGAGTGAAGTGGTGCATTATCTGACAGAAATTCAGGGGTGCCAATATTTTTGACCATGACTATAGCTCCACAAGTCATTTTCTAAAATAATTCCTGAAGTAAAGAAATTATTTGCATTTAATGCATTTACTAACTCAAACAAAATGCATGAGAATCAGAATTAGCATTATTTTTGTAGCAATACGTACCCCCTTAGGAGTCGCTGAGTTTTGGGTTCCCCTCAGGGGTGGACTGACAACTCATGGGGCCCCCGGGCAATATGAGTTCATGGGGCCCCTGTGTCCTTGCCCAAACTCAAAAAAGCCTATGAAAAAGGTACCAGGGGCATCTCATGGGGCCCCCTACTGACCCCGGGCCCTCGGGCAGTGCCCGAGTTTCCAAATGGTCAGTTCACCCCTGGTCCCCCTACAGCTCTGCAGAGCCAAGCAACACACATTTTCTTCCTCCTCACTTGCACATTGGACACAGTAACCAGTCCTTAGGCTTGTTTATGTAGTTTTATTAAGGGGTATTGAACTTGGATAGGGTTGAGAGATGCATGGGATGCCCAAAAAACTGAACTGAGAGGACAACTCCCCAGTAACTATATACAAGTCTATGGTCAAAAAGAATATCTCTTCTCTGAGAGCACTCCAGATCTCTGATGTACCTCGTCAGACCCCAGATGAATTCTCCTCTTCACTCAGCTGCCTGAGGGAATCCTTGGACAAGGGTGACCAGAAGCTGCCACTTCAGTATAGCAGTCTCAGCTGAGGAGCTAGTTTGGTTTGCCACCTGACTGCCCTTTCCACTTATCCAACCAGGGGGTACTGGACTACTCACTCAGTCCTCTCCTGTAAGCTTGTGGGTTGGTGGCTGCCTTCAGGCCTTATGCTAGGCTGTCTCTTTCCCTGCTTCCCAGGCTTTCCTCTCTCAGGGGAAAATTAAGGCTGAGAGATCCACCTTTCTTGTCTGCAGCTAGGCCCCTTCCTGGGTCCCCTCCTGGGCTCCAAACTCCAGCCTCTCACTCCATATTTCACCTGACACTGACCACTTCCTGATCAGATTCTCTCATACTTAAGTGCTGCCTTGACCTTATGCCAAGCCCCCTGCTTGGGGATCGGCCAGAGTCCACTGAGTATGCAGATCAGCCCCTCCTCACCCCCACCCACTACCTTTTAGAAACTTCTCAAGCTTCTAGAGCAAGGGGAGGTAACAGGGAACTGACCTGCAGAGTCCTCAGACCTGACCTCAAATTACCTGATTTACTCATCCCAGGCTGACTCATAGCAGGCTGCTATCCAGCCTCTAACTAAAAAAAAAAAAAAAAAATTGTAGCTAGCTCCCCCTGGCTAACTAGAGATTGCAGTTTTCATTTCAAGGTAATTCGAACCGGATCTTTTAAAAACACATGCATCTGAAACGCATGTCAATGCATGCAATATGAAACATGTCTTTAAAGTTGAAAAACCTTAACTGAATGACATTTAGTTTGCTAAAGTACTGTACTTTTTCACCATTTTTTTTTTTGCATTTCTGCCAATCTTATGCAGCCACTTTTTGGCTATATGGATGCACTTCAGACATGGTTGCATGGCATTTCTCAATGTGAGTTCTTTTAGTGACAACAGTCGACCATGCCTTCATAATGTGTAATGAAATGCATGCTTGTAAATCCACAATAACCCTGTTTAATTAAACTCAACACACCACTGCATGAATGAAAAATAATATGAGCACATATAAAAAAATACTAGCAAAAACTGCAACCAGAAACTGCCTTCATACCTAAACATATTTATTAATTCAAATACCCAAATAGGTGTACACAATTAAAAACCAAGGCAGCAAAAAATAAATTAAATGTGTTCTACTTTAAGGTTATAAAAAATATATATATGAAACAATCTATGTAACCACACTCTGTAAGCAATGACCAAAAAATAAAAAATATATGTTGAAAGCCATAACACCTATAGTGATTTCTAGAGATGAGCGAATCGAAGTATCCGAAGTGGAATTCGAGTCGAATATCGGAAAAATTTCGATTCGTGCCGAATCCGAAAAATAGCCTAATTCGGATGCGCGAATCGAAATTTTTCAGAAAATGGCGGCTGACATGTGCGGCGACGGAGCGGGGATGTCTGGGAAGGCGCGCAGACAAGGCGCGCTGACCCATAATGCATTCCTCAACTACATGTGATCGCATCAGCCTATCAGCAGCCAGCCAGCCAGCACTGTGTAATGGTCGAGCTATAAATAGCGGCCATTTTGGAATTCTTCATTTGCCTGCAGTTATTGAACAGAGGCAGACCGCTCTGTACTAGGGACAGGGACAGAGTTAGGGCCACAGAAACGATAATTGGGGACAGAGAAAAGTTACTTAGGGACAGAGAACCATTACTCAGGGACACAGACTTGTTAATGAGGGCCACAGAATCGTTATTTAGGGACAAAGAAACGCTAGTTAGGGCCACAGAATTCATAATCAGGGACAGACAGAATTGTTACTCAGTGCCAGAGAATTGTTACTTAGGGCCACAGAAACGTTATTAGGGCCACAGAATTGTTACTCAGGGACAGACAGAATTGTTACTGAGTGCCAGAGAATTGTTACTCAGGGACAGACAGAATTGTTACTGAGTGCCAGAGAATTGTTACTTAGGGCCACAGAAACTTTAATTAGGGCCACAGAATTTTTACTCAGGGACAGACAGAATTGTTACTCAGTGCCAGAGAATTGTTACTCAGGGACAGACAGAATTGTTACTGAGTGCCAGAGAATTGTTACTTAGGGCCACAGAAACTTTAGTTAGGGCCACAGAATTGTTACTCGCACAGACACAGAATTGTTACTCGCACAGACACAGAATTGTTACTGAAGGCCACAGAACTGTTACTTAGGGCCACAGAATTGTTACTCGCACAGACACAGAATTGTTACTCGCACAGACACAGAACTGTTACTGAGGGCCACAGAACTGTTACTTAGGGCCACAGAATTGTTACTCGCACAGACACAGAATTGTTACTCAGGGCCACAGAACTGTTACTTAGGGACAAAGAAACGCTAGTTAGGGCCACAGAATTCATACTCAGGGACAGACAGAATTGTTACGGAGTGCCAGAGAATTGTTACTCTGGGCCACAGAAACTTTACTTAGGGCCACAGAATTTTTACTCAGGGACAGACAGAATTGTTACTGAGTGCCAGAGAATTGTTACTCAGGGACAGACAGAATTGTTACGGAGTGCCAGAGAATTGTTACTCAGGGCCACAGAAACTTTACTTAGGGCCACAGAATTTTTACTCAGGGACAGACAGAATTGTTACTGAGTGCCAGAGAATTGTTACTCAGGGACAGACAGAATTGTTACGGAGTGCCAGAGAATTGTTACTTAGGGCCACAGAAACTTTACTTAGGGCCACAGAATTGTTACTCGCACAGACACAGAATTGTTACTCGCACAGACACAGAACTGTTACTGAGGGCCACAGAAACTTTACTTAGGGACAAAGAAACGCTAGTTAGGGCCACGGAATTCATACTCAGGGACAGACAGAATTGTTACGGAGTGCCAGAGAATTGTTACTCAGGGCCACAGAAACTTTACTTAGGGCCACAGAATTTTTACTCAGGGACAGACAGAATTGTTACTGAGTGCCAGAGAATTGTTACTCAGGGACAGACAGAATTGTTACGGAGTGCCAGAGAATTGTTACTCAGGGACAGACAGAATTGTTACTGAGTGCCAGAGAATTGTTACTTAGGGCCACAGAAACTTTAATTAGGGCCACAGAATTTTTACTCAGGGACAGACAGAATTGTTACTGAGTGCCAGAGAATTGTTACTCAGGGACAGACAGAATTGTTACCGAGTGCCAGAGAATTGTTACTCAGGGACAGACAGAATTGTTACTGAGTGCCAGAGAATTGTTACTTAGGGCCACAGAAACTTTAATTAGGGCCACAGAATTTTTACTCAGGGACAGACAGAATTGTTACTGAGTGCCAGAGAATTGTTACTCAGGGACAGACAGAATTGTTACGGAGTGCCAGAGAATTGTTACTCAGGGCCACAGAAACTTTACTTAGGGCCACAGAATTTTTACTCAGGGACAGACAGAATTGTTACTGAGTGCCAGAGAATTGTTACTCAGGGACAGACAGAATTGTTACGGAGTGCCAGAGAATTGTTACTCAGGGACAGACAGAATTGTTACTGAGTGCCAGAGAATTGTTACTTAGGGCCACAGAAACTTTAATTAGGGCCACAGAATTTTTACTCAGGGACAGACAGAATTGTTACTGAGTGCCAGAGAATTGTTACTCAGGGACAGACAGAATTGTTACCGAGTGCCAGAGAATTGTTACTCAGGGACAGACAGAATTGTTACTGAGTGCCAGAGAATTGTTACTTAGGGCCACAGAAACTTTAATTAGGGCCACAGAATTTTTACTCAGGGACAGACAGAATTGTTACTGAGTGCCAGAGAATTGTTACTCAGGGACAGACAGAATTGTTACGGAGTGCCAGAGAATTGTTACTCAGGGCCACAGAAACTTTACTTAGGGCCACAGAATTTTTACTCAGGGACAGACAGAATTGTTACTGAGTGCCAGAGAATTGTTACTTAGGGCCACAGAAACTTTACTTAGGGCCACAGAATTGTTACTCGCACAGACACAGAATTGTTACTCGCACAGACACAGAATTGTTACTGAGGGCCACAGAACTGTTACTTGGGGCCACAGAAACGTTAATCAGGGACACAGAATTGTTACTGAGGGCCACAGAACTGTTACTTAGGGCCACAGAATTGTTACTCGCACAGACACAGAATTGTTACTCAGGGACACAGAATTGTTACTCAGGGACACATAATCGTTTAATTAAAGAGTATGTCAGACAACATGCAGAGGAGTGGCAGAGGAGGCAATGTTTTAGGAGCGAGCAGACGTGGCAGCAGAGGAAGGGGTCGAGGCAGCACTATTCGCAGCCAGAGGCCAGTGCTCCCGGTGTCATCCAGCGGTCGTGTCTCCACCGACAACCCTGCCGTCATCGATTGGTTGGCTCGGTCGTCTTCCTCTTCCCAGGTCACCTCTGACACCTACAGCCAACGGTCGGTGGGTACGTCAGAAACAACCGTTAGTTGGCATGGCCCGGGACCAAGCCCACTGAAATCACGTGTCCTCTACCTGCCCCTGTCCTTTGGTGTTCCCTCACCAAGCGAAGTATCGCATGCTGTGGGCTCAGCCCCACTGTACAGTGAGGAAGAGCTAACAGAGGGCGGTCAGGAACGGGGGGAGACATCCGCCTTTTCAGCAGCCAGGCGAAGAAGTAGTGGCGAGGAGAGTGGCTCGGTACCCGTTCTAGAGACAGGTCTGTCTCCTGACCCAGACGCAGCCGAGGGGGCTAGTAGTGAGGCGGAGACCCTACTTGATGATGAGGAGGTTGATCGCACTTGGCAGCCTCGTCGTCATCAGGCAATTTCTTCCGCATCATCAGGAGAAGAGGGTGGCAGCTTGGCAGCGAGCGAAACAGTCGGTGGGTTGCCCAGGAGACAGCAGCAGGGTCGCAGCAGTGTCAGTGGAGCCAAACGTCCACGGAGTAGAGCACCAGCTCCACTGCAGCCTACCACCACGGCCAGTAGTGGTGCCGGTGTGCACGGAGGAAGCAGCAGTCAGCCAGTGAGGAGTATCGGGGGCAAAGTTTCCTACTCGGCGGTGTGGCAATTTTTCGTCAAGCCGCCCGAGGAAGTAAACGTAGCCGTATGTCGACTATGTGGCCAGAAAGTCAAGCGTGGCCAGGGGGCCCATGTTGGGACTACAGCGTTGCGGCAGCATATGCAGCGTCGCCATTTGGTGGCCTGGGAAAACCGTGATAAAGATACGGCGGTTCTGCCCGCCCCAGCCCCCGCTCCATCACCCGCTCCGTTACTTGCTCCGTCACCCGACGTCAATCGCCCTCCATCAGCCAGTCAAGGCTCCAACACCTCTGCTGAGGGGAGTTGTCGCTCGTTGGCATCTTCCGCTCGTTCAGATGCTCCTTCTCCTGCTACTCCTCTTCACGGATTCCGTCAGCAGTCTTTCTTGGAATCCGTTTCCAAGAGACAACAGTTTGCGAGCACGCACCCGACGGTGCAAAAGCTGAATGTCCTCCTGTCCAAGTTGCTGGTGCTGCAGTCCCTCCCTTTCCAAGTGGTGGACTCAGCACCTTTCAGAGAAATGATGGCTTGTGCCGCGCCGCGGTGGAGAGTGCCAAGCCGTCATTTCTTCGCCAAAAAGGCAGTGCCAGCCCTGCATTCACATGTAGAAGACATGGTGGGCCAGTCTTTGAGCATGTCGGTCTCTGCCAAAGTGCACGGCAGCGCCGACGTGTGGAGCTGTAACTATGGTCAGGGACAGTACATGTCATTTACGGCCCACTGGGTGAACGTGGTGCCGTCACAGCCGCACCAGCAACTTGGACAGGTCACGCCGCTTTTGCCTCCACGTTTGCACGTCCTTGGTCCGGCAAAGATGTCCGCCTCTACCACCTCTTCTTCCGCCGTGTCCTCAGCCGCCACCCCCGTGCCAAGTCCCATTACCCGACCGGCATATCACATGTGCAGGGCGCAACGGTGTCACGCTGTTCTGCACCTGGTATGCCTTGGCGAACGTAGTCACACAGGGGAGGAACTTCTGAGTGTAATGAACAGAGAAATCGACAGATGGCTGTCTCCGCGCAAACTGAAAATCGGAACCATGTTGACCGACAACGGAAAGAACATGGTGTCTGCTCTGCGTCAAGGAAGGTTGTGCCATGCGCCATGCATGGCTCACGTGTTCAATCTGGTTGTCAAGCGGTTCTTAAAATCCACCATCCCACTGCAAGACATCCTTAAAATGTCACGTAAACTTTGCATGCATTTCAGCCATTCCTACACCGCAAAGCACACCCTCCTTGAGCTGCAGCGGCAGAACGGAATTCCACAGCATCGCCTGATCTGCGACGTTGCAACAAGGTGGAATTCAACCCTACACATGTCAGACCGCCTTTACGAACAGCGAAAGGCCATCACCGATTTCCTGATGTTACAAGCGGATAAAGGTACTCCCTGTGTAACTTCGATGTCAGCCATTGGCAGCTCATGCGTGACACCTGCCGCTTGCTCAGGCCCTTTGAGGAGGCCACGCTATTCGTGAGTCGGCAGGACTATGGGATGAACGACGTCATTCCTCTGTTGCACGTCCTTGAACAAATGCTGTTAACAATGGCTGGTCAGGGTGCGGTAGACGTGGCGCACAGATCTCAACGCCACATGACCCCTGTGGGGGCAGGACAGGAAGAAGAGGAGGAGGTAGAGGAGGACATTTGTGCTCAGGAATTATTGAGTGAAATGGGTGGTTTTTCCACTCAGCGGACAGGAGTGGAGGAGCAGGAGCATCTGGTAGAGGAGGAGGAGGAGGAGACAGAGGACCCAGACGCACCGTGGCAGTATGCTGTGGAGATGGAGGCAGGGAGTCCCTCGCATTCCTTGGCACAAATGGCCCATAGCATGCTCGGTTGCTTGCGTAGCGACAGCCGAATAATAACCATCAGACAGAGGGATGACTTTTGGCTGTCCACCTTGTTGGACCCTCGCTACCGTTCCAAAATGGTGGCCTTTTTCACACCTGCTGAGAGGGAGGCCAAAATAACGTACTATAAAAACCACCTATGTAGTCAGTTGGTCTCTGCCTTTGTGCGCCAACGTCCATCCTCAGACACTGTGGGCCCTGTGCGCTCGCGTTCCGCTGCCATGGCAGCAGGGGAGGGGTGGGGTGGTAGGAGCAGTGGCAGCTCCACCAGCAGCAGCTGCCTCAGTCTGCAGTCGATGATGAGTAGCTTTCTTCACCAGCGCAGTGAGGAAACTACTAACCAGCCGCAGCAGCAGCAGCAGCATCAGGTGGACCTGGAGCAGGACCTCAAACAACAGGCTTAGGCCTACTTGGACAGCACCCTGCCAACCGAGGTAGACAATCCCCTTGACTACTGGGCAACGAAACTTGACCTTTGGCCCCAACTAGCTGAATTTGCCCTTGAAAGGCTGTCATGCCCGGCCAGTAGCGTGGCATCGGAGCGCGTGTTTAGTGCGGCAGGAGGTATTGTAACTCCGCGGAGGACACGACTGTCCACCCAAAGTGTGGAGAGACTCACGTTTGTGAAAATGAATCAGGCGTGGATTAGTCTGGATTTCAAACCACCAGTTCCTGACACAACTGACTAAATCCGCCATGAATCATGCCTCAAACATGTGCCACTTTGAGGTCTCCTCACACACTGCTGGTGTGTAGAATTTTTTGACATAGGGTGCTGGCAGATTACGGGCCTCCCATAGCTGCTGCCAGGCCCCTAATCTGCCATAGGCCCCTATATACCGCCTCCTCATGCTGCTGCCAGGTCCAGAGTCTCTCATGGGTCCCTGTACGGCCTCCCATTGCTGCTGTCTCCATCGCCACACTCTGCCATGTGCCACTTTCAGGTCTCCTCACACACTGCTGGTGTGTAGAATTTTTTGACATAGGGTGCTGGCAGATTATGGGCCTCCCATAGCTGCTGCCAGGCCCCTAATCTGCCATGGGCCCCTATATACCGCCTCCTCATGCTGCTGCCAGGTCCACAGTGTCTCATGCCATGTGCCACTTTCAGGTCTCCTCACACACTGCTGGTGTGTAGAATTTTTTGACATAGGGTGCTGGCAGATTATGGGCCTCCTATAGCTGCTGCCAGGCCCCTAATCTGCCATAGGCCCCTATATACCGCTTCCTCATGCTGCTGCCAGGTCCAGAGTCTCTCATGGGTCCCTGTACGGCCTCCCATTGCTGCTGTCTCCATCGCCACACTCTGCCATGTGCCACTTTCAGGTCTCCTCACACACTGCTGGTGTGTAGAATTTTTTGACATAGGGTGCTGGCAGATTACGGGCCTCCCATAGCTGCTGCCAGGCCCCTAATCTGCCATAGGCCCCTATATACCGCCTCCTCATGCTGCTGCCAGGTCCAGAGTCTCTCATGGGTCCCTGTACGGCCTCCCATTGCTGCTGTCTCCATCGCCACACTCTGCCATGTGCCACTTTCAGGTCTCCTCACACACTGCTGGTGTGTAGAATTTTTTGACATAGGGTGCTGGCAGATTATGGGCCTCCTATAGCTGCTGCCAGGCCCCTAATCTGCCATAGGCCCCTATATACCGCTTCCTCATGCTGCTGCCAGGTCCAGAGTCTCTCATGGGTCCCTGTACGGCCTCCCATTGCTGCTGTCTCCATCGCCACACTCTGCCATGTGCCACTTTCAGGTCCCCTCACACACTGCTGGTGTGTAGAATTTTTTGACATAGGGTGCTGGCAGATTACGGGCCTCCTATAGCTGCTGCCAGGCCCCTAATCTGCCATGGGCCCCTATATACCGCCTCCTCATGCTGCTGCCAGGTCCACAGTGTCTCATGCCATGTGCCACTTTCAGGTCTCCTCACACTGCTGGTGTGTTGAATTTTTTGACATAGGGTGCTGGCAGATTATGGGCCTCCTATAGCTGCTGCCAGGCCCCTAATCTGCCATAGGCCCCTATATACCGCCTCCTCATGCTGCTGCCAGGTCCACAGTGTCTCATGCCATGTGCCACTTTCAGGTCTCCTCACACACTGCTGGTGTGTAGAATTTTTTGACATAGGGTGCTGGCAGATTATGGGCCTCCTATAGCTGCTGCCAGGCCCCTAATCTGCCATAGGCCCCTATATACCGCTTCCTCATGCTGCTGCCAGGTCCAGAGTCTCTCATGGGTCCCTGTACGGCCTCCCATTGCTGCTGTCTCCATCGCCACACTCTGCCATGTGCCACTTTGAGGTCTCCTCACACACTGCTGGTGTGTAGAATTTTTTGACATAGGGTGCTGGCAGATTACGGGCCTCCCATAGCTGCTGCCAGGCCCCTAATCTGCCATAGGCCCCTATATACCGCCTCCTCATGCTGCTGCCAGGTCCAGAGTCTCTCATGGGTCCCTGTACGGCCTCCCATTGCTGCTGTCTCCATCGCCACACTCTGCCATGTGCCACTTTCAGGTCTCCTCACACACTGCTGGTGTGTAGAATTTTTTGACATAGGGTGCTGGCAGATTATGGGCCTCCTATAGCTGCTGCCAGGCCCCTAATCTGCCATAGGCCCCTATATACCGCTTCCTCATGCTGCTGCCAGGTCCAGAGTCTCTCATGGGTCCCTGTACGGCCTCCCATTGCTGCTGTCTCCATCGCCACACTCTGCCATGTGCCACTTTCAGGTCTCCTCACACACTGCTGGTGTGTAGAATTTTTTGACATAGGGTGCTGGCAGATTACGGGCCTCCTATAGCTGCTGCCAGGCCCCTAATCTGCCATGGGCCCCTATATACCGCCTCCTCATGCTGCTGCCAGGTCCACAGTGTCTCATGCCATGTGCCACTTTCAGGTCTCCTCACACTGCTGGTGTGTTGAATTTTTTGACATAGGGTGCTGGCAGATTATGGGCCTCCTATAGCTGCTGCCAGGCCCCTAATCTGCCATAGGCCCCTATATACCGCTTCCTCATGCTGCTGCCAGGTCCAGAGTCTCTCATGGGTCCCTGTACGGCCTCCCATTGCTGCTGTCTCCATCGCCACACTCTGCCATGTGCCACTTTCAGGTCTCCTCACACACTGCTGGTGTGTAGAATTTTTTGACATAGGGTGCTGGCAGATTATGGGCCTCCTATAGCTGCTGCCAGGCCCCTAATCTTCCATGGGCCCCTATATACCGCCTCCTCATGCTGCTGCCAGGTCCAGAGTCTGTCATGGGTCCCTGTACGGCCTCCCATTGCTGCTGTCTCCATCACCACACTCTGCCATGTGCCACTTTCAGGACTCCTCACACACTGCTGGTGTGTAGAATTTTTTGACATAGGGTGCTGGCAGATTACGGGCCTCCCATAGCTGCTGCCAGGCCCCTAATCTGCCATGGGCCCCTATATACCGCCTCCTCATGCTGCTGCCAGGTCCACAGTGTCTCATGCCATGTGCCACTTTCAGGTCTCCTCACACTGCTGGTGTGTTGAATTTTTTGACATAGGGTGCTGGCAGATTATGGGCCTCCTATAGCTGCTGCCAGGCCCCTAATCTGCCATAGGCCCCTATATACCGCCTCCTCATGCTGCTGCCAGGTCCAGAGTCTCTCATGGGTCCCTGTACGGCCTCCCATTGCTGCTGTCTCCATCGCCACACTCTGCCATGTGCCACTTTCAGGTCTCCTCACACACTGCTGGTGTGTAGAATTTTTTGACATAGGGTGCTGGCAGATTAAGGGCCTCCCATAGCTGCTGCCAGGCCCCTAATCTGCCATAGGCCCCTATATACCGCCTCCTCATGCTGCTGCCAGGTCCAGAGTCTGTCATGGGTCCCTGTACGGCCTCCCATTGCTGCTGTCTCCATCGCCACACTCTGCCATGTGCCACTTTCAGGTCTCCTCACACACTGCTGGTGTGTAGAATTTTTTGACATAGGGTGCTGGCAGATTACGGGCCTCCCATTGCTGCTGCCAGGCCCCTAATCTTCCATGGGCCCCTATATACCGCCTCCTCATGCTGCTGCCAGGTCCAGAGTCTGTCATGGGTCCCTGTACGGCCTCCCATTGCTGCTGTCTCCATCGCCACACTCTGCCATGTGCCACTTTCAGGTCTCCTCACACACTGCTGGTGTGTAGAATTTTTTGACATAGGGTGCTGGCAGATTATGGGCCTCCTATAGCTGCTGCCAGGCCCCTAATCTGCCATAGGCCCCTATATACCGCTTCCTCATGCTGCTGCCAGGTCCAGAGTCTCTCATGGGTCCCTGTACGGCCTCCCATTGCTGCTGTCTCCATCGCCACACTCTGCCATGTGCCACTTTCAGGTCTCCTCACACACTGCTGGTGTGTAGAATTTTTTGACATAGGGTGCTGGCAGATTACGGGCCTCCTATAGCTGCTGCCAGGCCCCTAATCTGCCATGGGCCCCTATATACCGCCTCCTCATGCTGCTGCCAGGTCCACAGTGTCTCATGCCATGTGCCACTTTCAGGTCTCCTCACACTGCTGGTGTGTTGAATTTTTTGACATAGGGTGCTGGCAGATTATGGGCCTCCTATAGCTGCTGCCAGGCCCCTAATCTGCCATAGGCCCCTATATACCGCTTCCTCATGCTGCTGCCAGGTCCAGAGTCTGTCATGGGTCCCTGTACGGCCTCCCATTGCTGCTGTCTCCATCGCCACACTCTGCCATGTGCCACTTTCAGGTCTCCTCACACACTGCTGGTGTGTAGAATTTTTTGACATAGGGTGCTGGCAGATTATGGGCCTCCTATAGCTGCTGCCAGGCCCCTAATCTGCCATAGGCCCCTATATACCGCTTCCTCATGCTGCTGCCAGGTCCAGAGTCTCTCATGGGTCCCTGTACGGCCTCCCATTGCTGCTGTCTCCATCGCCACACTCTGCCATGTGCCACTTTCAGGTCTCCTCACACACTGCTGGTGTGTAGAATTTTTTGACATAGGGTGCTGGCAGATTATGGGCCTCCTATAGCTGCTGCCAGGCCCCTAATCTTCCATGGGCCCCTATATACCGCCTCCTCATGCTGCTGCCAGGTCCAGAGTCTGTCATGGGTCCCTGTACGGCCTCCCATTGCTGCTGTCTCCATCACCACACTCTGCCATGTGCCACTTTCAGGACTCCTCACACACTGCTGGTGTGTAGAATTTTTTGACATAGGGTGCTGGCAGATTACGGGCCTCCCATAGCTGCTGCCAGGCCCCTAATCTGCCATGGGCCCCTATATACCGCCTCCTCATGCTGCTGCCAGGTCCACAGTGTCTCATGCCATGTGCCACTTTCAGGTCTCCTCACACTGCTGGTGTGTTGAATTTTTTGACATAGGGTGCTGGCAGATTATGGGCCTCCTATAGCTGCTGCCAGGCCCCTAATCTGCCATAGGCCCCTATATACCGCCTCCTCATGCTGCTGCCAGGTCCAGAGTCTCTCATGGGTCCCTGTACGGCCTCCCATTGCTGCTGTCTCCATCGCCACACTCTGCCATGTGCCACTTTCAGGTCTCCTCACACACTGCTGGTGTGTAGAATTTTTTGACATAGGGTGCTGGCAGATTAAGGGCCTCCCATAGCTGCTGCCAGGCCCCTAATCTGCCATAGGCCCCTATATACCGCCTCCTCATGCTGCTGCCAGGTCCAGAGTCTGTCATGGGTCCCTGTACGGCCTCCCATTGCTGCTGTCTCCATCGCCACACTCTGCCATGTGCCACTTTCAGGTCTCCTCACACACTGCTGGTGTGTAGAATTTTTTGACATAGGGTGCTGGCAGATTACGGGCCTCCCATTGCTGCTGCCAGGCCCCTAATCTGCCATGGGCCCCTATATACCGCCTCCTCATGCTGCTGCCAGGTCCAGAGTCTGTCATGGGTCCCTGTACGGCCTCCCATTGCTGCTGTCTCCATCGCCACACTCTGCCATGTGCCACTTTCAGGTCTCCTCACACACTGCTGGTGTGTTGAATTTTTTGACATAGGGTGCTGGCAGATTACGGGCCTCCCATAGCTGCTGCCAGGCCCCTAATCTGCCATGGGCCCCTATATACCGCCTCCTCATGCTGCTGCCAGGTCCACAGTGTCTCATGCCATGTGCCACTTTCAGGTCTCCTCACACTGCTGGTGTGTTGAATTTTTTGACATAGGGTGCTGGCAGATTATGGGCCTCCTATAGCTGCTGCCAGGCCCCTAATCTGCCATAGGCCCCTATATACCGCTTCCTCATGCTGCTGCCAGGTCCAGAGTCTCTCATGGGTCCCTGTACGGCCTCCCATTGCTGCTGTCTCCATCGCCACACTCTGCCATGTGCCACTTTCAGGTCTCCTCACACACTGCTGGTGTGTAGAATTTTTTGACATAGGGTGCTGGCAGATTACGGGCCTCCCATAGCTGCTGCCAGGCCCCTAATCTGCCATGGGCCCCTATATACCGCCTCCTCATGCTGCTGCCAGGTCCACAGTGTCTCATGCCATGTGCCACTTTCAGGTCTCCTCACACTGCTGGTGTGTTGAATTTTTTGACATAGGGTGCTGGCAGATTATGGGCCTCCTATAGCTGCTGCCAGGCCCCTAATCTGCCATAGGCCCCTATATACCGCTTCCTCATGCTGCTGCCAGGTCCAGAGTCTCTCATGGGTCCCTGTACGGCCTCCCATTGCTGCTGTCTCCATCGCCACACTCTGCCATGTGCCACTTTCAGGTCTCCTCACACACTGCTGGTGTGTAGAATTTTTTGACATAGGGTGCTGGCAGATTACGGGCCTCCCATAGCTGCTGCCAGGCCCCTAATCTGCCATAGGCCCCTATATACCGCCTCCTCATGCTGCTGCCAGGTCCAGAGTCTCTCATGGGTCCCTGTACGGCCTCCCATTGCTGCTGTCTCCATCGCCACACTCTGCCATGTGCCACTTTCAGGTCTCCTCACACACTGCTGGTGTGTAGAATTTTTTGACATAGGGTGCTGGCAGATTACGGGCCTCCCATAGCTGCTGCCAGGCCCCTAAGCTGCCATAGGCCCCTATATACCGCCTCCTCATGCTGCTGCCAGGTCCAGAGTCTCTCATGGGTCCCTGTACGGCCTCCCATTGCTGCTGTCTCCATCACCACACTCTGCCATGTGCCACTTTCAGGTCTCCTCACACACTGCTGGTGTGTAGAATTTTTTGACATAGGGTGCTGGCAGATTATGGGCCTCCCATAGCTGCTGCCAGGCCCCTAATCTGCCATAGGCCCCTATATACCGCCTCCTCATGCTGCTGCCAGGTCCAGAGTCTGTCATGGGTCCCTGTACGGCCTCCCATTGCTGCTGTCTCCATCGCCACACTCTGCCATGTGCCACTTTCAGGTCTCCTCACACTGCTGGTGTGTTGAATTTTTTGACATAGGGTGCTGGCAGATTACGGGCCTCCCATTGCTGCTGCCAGGCACGTAATCTGCCATGGGCCCCCGTACCGACTCCTCATGCTGTGACGTTGCAACAAGGTGGAATTCAACCCTACATATGTTAGACCGCCTTTACGAACAGCGAAAGGCCATCACCGATTTCCTGATGTTAAAAGCGGATAAAGGTACTCCCTGTGTAACTTAGATGTCAGCGATTGGCAGCTCATGCGTGACACCTGCGCTTGCTCAGGCCCTTTGAGGAGGCCACGCTATTCGTGAGTCGGCAGGACTATGGGATGAACGACGTCATTCCTCTGTTGCACGTCCTGGAACAAATGCTGTTAACAATGGCTGGTCAGGGTGCGGTAGACGTGGCGCACAGATCTCAACGCCATATGACCCCTGTGGGGGCAGGACAGGAAGAAGAGGAGGAGGTAGAGGAGGACATTGGTGCTCAGGAATTATTGAGTGAAATGGGTGGTTTTTCCACTCAGCGGACAGGAGTGGAAGAGCAGGAGCATCTGGTAGAGGAGGAGGAGGAGACAGAGGACCCAGACGCACCGTGGCAGTATGCTGTGGAGATGGAGGCAGGGAGTCCCTCGCATTCCTTGGCACAAATGGCCCATAGCATGCTCGCTTGCTTGCGTAGCGACAGCCGAATAATAACCATCAGACAGAGGGATGACTTTTGGCTGTCCACCTTGTTGGACCCTCGCTACCGTTCAAAAATGGTGGCCTTTTTCACACCTGCTGAGAGGGAGGCCAAAATAACGTACTATAAAAACCACCTATGTAGTCAGCTGGTCTCTGCCTGTCTGCGCCAACGTCCATCCTCAGACACTGTGGGCCCTGTGCGCTCGCGTTCCGCTGCCATGGCAGCAGGGGAGGGGTGGGGTGGTAGGAGCAGTGGCAGCTCCACCAGCAGCGGCTGCCTCAGTCTGCAGTCGATGATGAGTAGCTTTCTTCACCAGCGCAGTGAGGAAACTACTAACCAGCCGCAGCAGCAGCAGCAGCAGCAGCATCAGGTGGACCTGGAGCAGGACCTCAAACAACAGGCTTAGGCCTACTTGGACAGCACCCTGCCAACCGAGGTAGACAATCCCCTTGACTACTGGGCAACGAAACTTGACCTTTGGCCCCAACTAGCTGAATTTGCCCTTGAAAGGCTGTCATGCCCGGCCAGTAGCGTGGCATCGGAGCGCGTGTTTAGTGCGGCAGGAGGTATTGCAACTCCGCGGAGGACACGACTGTCCACCCAAAGTGTGGAGAGACTGACGTTTGTGAAAATGAATCAGGCGTGGATTAGTCTGGATTTCAAACCACCAGTTCCTGACACAACTGACTAAATCCGCCATGAATCATGCCCCAAACATGTGCCACTTTCAGGTCTCCTCACACTGCTGGTGTGTTCCATTTTTTGTCATAGGGTGCTGGCAGATTACGGGCCTCCCATAGCTGCTGCCAGGCCCCTAATCTGCCATGGGCCCCTATACCGCCTCCTCATGCTGCTGCCAAGTCCAGAGTCTCTCATGGGTCCCTGTACGGCCTCCCATTGCTGCTGTCTCCATCGCCACACTCTGCCATGTGCCACTTTCAGGTCTCACACACTGCTGGTGTGTAGAATTTTTTGACATAGGGTGCTGGCAGATTACGGGCCTCCCATAGCTGCTGCCAGGCCCCTAATCTGCCATAGGCCCCTATATACCGCCTCCTCATGCTGCTGCCAGGTCCAGAGTGTGTCATGGGTCCCTGTACGGCCTCCCATTGCTGCTGTCTCCATCGCCACACTCTGCCATGTGCCACTTTCAGGTCTCCTCACACTGCTGGTGGGTTCCATTTTTTGTCATAGGGTGCTGGCAGATTACGGGCCTCCCATAGCTGCTGCCAGGCCCCTAATCTGCCATGGGCCCCTGTTGTCGCTTGTTGGCATATTCCGCTCGTTCAGATGCTCCTTCTCCTGCTACTCCTCTTCACGGATTCCGTCAGCAGTCTTTCTTGGAATCCGTTTCCAAGAGACAACAGTTTGCGAGCACGCACCAGACGGTGCAGAAACTGAACGTCCTCCTGTCCAAGTTGCTGCTGCCAGGCTCGTAATCTGTCATGCGCCCCTGTACCGCCTCCTCATGCTGCTGCCAGGTCCAGAGTGTGTCATGGGCCCCCGTACCGACTCCAAATGCTGCTGCCAGGCCCGTAATCTGTCATGGGCCCCTGTACCGCCTCCCCATGCTGCTGCCAGGTCCAGATTGTGTCATGGGTCCCTGTACGGCCTCCCATTGCTGCTGCCAGGCCTGTAATCTGCCATGGGCCCCCGTACCGACTCCTCATGCTGCTGCCAGGCCCGTAATCTGCCATGGGCCCCTGTACCTCCTCCTCATGCTGCTGCCAGGTCCAGAGTGTGTCATGGGTCCCTGTACGGCCTCCCATTGCTGCTGTCTCTATCGCCACACTCTGCCATGTGCCACTTTCAGGTCTCCTCACACTGCTGGTGGTTTCCATTTTTGTCATAGGGTGCTGTATGGCCTCCCATTGCTGCTGCCTCCACCGCCACACTGTGGCTCCACACTCTGGTTTTGGCCCCGTGACTGCCCAAATGAGTGAAGTGTGCGGTGATTCTAAGATCGACGGCACTCATCTGCATGTCATACTGCCTGACAGTATTATTTCTCTTCCCCAGCAGACTCCAAGGGCATTTAAATTAAAGGTACAGTGTTCAGCACTAATATTAAGTCTCTCTGAAGCCTAGAAACACCCTTTTTTAAGTTAAATTCACAGCGAATATATTCGACTCGAATCGAAATTTTTCTACGAATTCGCCGAATCAGTCGAATCGAATTTTTGAATACTTCGCTCATCTCTAGTGATTTCACCTCACATACAAAAATAAACAAAACAAAATGGTGCAACACAACAAATAATAAATCAAAAAATGTCCATCAATGTGTCCATTAATCAGTGCTTGAAATTAATATGTTGATAAGAATAAAACCTTCTTCCTGAATATCACCTTGCATACATACAGCTTTTGTGAAAATGGATGCTCACCTCCCTAAATGTCATGCACCATTTTCTTTTGTTTATAAAAGTATATACTTTCAGATATGGCTCCTTTGGTAATTCTCTCCTAAAAATGTACACTTCAGATTTCGAATTTCAAATTTGTCAAACAGTGTCTTCTTAGCTGACGAATTCTGCATGATCTGAAAGATTTCATCTGGGGACTCATTCATGTTATAAGAGCATAGAGGATCAGTTGCAAAACAATAAATATCTGTACTACAATACTGCAGTTAAAACTGAGGAGCAATTTTCTTTCAAAGTGGTTGTAAGACATCAAAATCTAAACAAAGCACATTTCTATAGTGTTTACTTGCCTCTCTCCAAAGCAAGTAATTTCTGTCTGCTGTCTAGTTCCTCTGTTATCGGCATGAGTCACTTCTGACAAGTTTTCCTGACACCAAGAGCTAAAAAGGTGACAGGGAAAGGACCTCCAGTACACAGTATGTGATTGACAGTCTCAGCTCTGTTTCTGTGTGCTGTGTGAAGGGGGAGGGAAGTGTCCTTTACCTACAATCAGCTCTCAGAGCTCTTGTACAGTATGTAACTGCAGCTCCCTGCCTCCTGCTTTGTGAGTCTGTGAAAAATCCTCTTCATCTCTGTGTTGTACAAGGATGTACAGGACAAATGGCTGTAGATAAACAGGTACAACCTACCTAGGAGAATTAGTTTCATCTCTGTGTATAGCCTGAGGCTAGTCACTTTAGTGGGTATAGGTAACGTTTTACATCCACTTTATGCTACTAAAGTGAAAGCATCAGAATGATTGAATTAGAAGAAACTAAACTTTTTAAAGGAGAGTTCAGTAATGGCAGCCTCAGTCAATCATTATTATTATAAGGATTTATATAGCTCAAAAGGTTTGCACAGTGCATTGCAAAATAGATGAAGACAGTGCGGTTACAATACCATTCAATACATGAGGGATGAGCGGACCATGACATATGACCCTTTAAGGTATATCATTTTACACTAGCAGAAGCCAATAGGAATTCACTCTACTGGACTCAGATCTGTACAAGGTGATTTCTGACTAGTTACTACAGTATTGATGACTTCACTTCAGAATCAACACTGTTCCTTGGAACAGTTTATTAATTGTTTCAATAATTATTGCTTATTTGTGAATTTACACTTCTTATTTTAAAACCAATTTTAAACATTTTGTGAAAAAGGTCTTTAGAGCGTTCTACTGTGCACAAGCAAAACAAATTAGAACAGCCATCATTTGGAAGTCTAGACTTTATAATTTATTGCTACAGCTCATTTAATTAATTACTGCAGCTTCTCTGTATTTCAAATATCAGTCAAGTTCAGGAAGAAATCCTTTCACGCCCAATTCTGGGGTGTATATCACAATTAAGAAGATTGAGGAAACAATTAGGAGAAATGGTAGATGACTTTAAGCTTGCAATGCCATCTTGAGGTCCTACTTGATGCTGTAACACTTAGGAGCCATTACATTCTTTAATAATATACATCGTACAGTGATCAGTGCAGTATCTGGTTATTTTCAGAGTACTAATATCCTAGTCTATATAAATGCCCCCTAAAGCACAATCGTGTACACAATTCTTATATAGTTTTAATTACTGTATCGTCGGGGATCGTCAGCATGCAACCTATACGAGGTGACACCGGACCCACTCCAAGAAAAGGTAAGTTGTAAAGAAAGCCGACGATCCCCGCAGGATGGATCGGATCTGCAGATTGAGCATAATGGATTGGAGTCCGATCCATTATGCTCAATCCGCAGATCCGATCCATTCTGCTGGGATCATCAGAGGGAGTGTCACCAAGTGTTACCGCACTGGGTGACACCAACCCTAGGGACGTCTCTGTGCGAACATACTACAGGAGATGACCAGAGACTGCGGACATAGTACAGGAGATGACCAGGGACTGCATACACAGTACAGGAGATGACCAGAGACTGCAGATGACCAGAGACTGCGGACATAGTACAGGAGATGACCAGAGACTGCGGACATAGTACAGGAGATGACCAGAGACTGCGGACATAGTACAGGAGATGACCAGAGACTGCGGACATACAACAGGAGATGACCAGAGACTGCGGACATACAACAGGAGATGACCAGAGACTGCGGACATACAACAGGAGATGACCAGAGACTGCGGACATACAACAGGAGATGACCAGAGACTGCGGACATATAACAGGAGATGACCAGAGACTGCAGACATACAACAGGAGATGACCAGAGACGGTGGACATACAACAGGAAATGACCAGAGACGGTGGACATAGTACAGGAGATGACCAGAGACTGTGGACATAGTACAGGGGATTACCAGAGACTGCAGACCTTTGGGGAGGGGGGGGGGGCGGATAGCCCAATTTGACAGGTACCCGCTCCCACTTCCGATCACCTAGGCAATCTCAGCGGAAGTGGAAGTTATCCTCCTTCCCCATTGTCTTCTGGGACACGTGACAGGTCCCAGAAGACTACGGGGCCATTCACGCATGTGCAGTGGGCACCCGGCTGTGAAGCCACAAGCTGTCACAGCCGGGTGCTCACACTGAAGATGCCCGTGCCAGGGAGAGAAGACAATTGGTGAGAACACTGCTGGACTGAGGAACAGGTAGGACCGAGCAGCAGGTTCTGCTGCACAGAAGAGCAGATCGGCCGGCCCGGTAGTCTAACATGGCAGTGGCAACGGGTAGGGAATATTGGGCCGGCCACTCCATAAGACGCACAGACATTTTTCCCCCTTTTGTGGGGGGAAAAAGTGCGTCTTATGGAACAAAATATACGGTAGCTATTATTTAAAGACAAGGCTGTACAATGTAGCCACAGAGCTAGAAGGTTCAGAAAGGCAGCACACTGGCTTAGTGGTTAGCTATTCTGCCAAGCAGCACTAGGGTTGTCAATATGAATCCCAACCAACCCAAGCACTACCTACCTGGAGTTTGCATGCTCTCCTGTGGCTGCATGGGTTTCCTCCCACACTCCAAACATATGCTTATAGGTTAATTGGCTCCTGTCTAAATTGGCCCGAGCATGAATGTAAGTTAGAAGCTTAGATCAACCTTTTCAACACAGAGGAACCTTTGAAATGACTTTTTGCTCTCGGAGAACCCCTGCCAAAAATTACTGTATCTACAGCTCATGATACATTAGTATGAGGGTCAGTGTTAAGAATGTTCCTTACACTTGTGGTCATTGAGAAGAATTACCCCCTTATAGATAGCTAAAAATATCAATGGTATCAGCGAGAACCTGTCTGAGAGGCAGATATTGCACTTTGCTCAACTAACCCCTAGCAACGTCTGGAGGAACCCTGGCTGAGAAAACTCTGTCTTAGATTGTATTCTGCTTCAAGGAAGGGACTGATGTGAATGTGTAATAAACATGTAAATTGATGGTGCTATATAAGTACCTGCAATAAATAAATGCTGGAACTCACCAGCAGATAGTGACTTAATTTTTGGAAGCCAAATGTCTAAAGCTCAAAATAGTTTTGTAGCTCAATTTGGGCAGATTAGTGCATTTTGCATCCCATACAGTTGCATGGTGTGTGCCAAAAATGGACAACACTTTTGTTTTGCTGCATGTTTATAAGCTGATTTGCCCATGTGGCAACAAATGATGTTACAGATGATACTGTTCTCTATATACTAATACAAAAATGCCTGAAGCCCAAACATTAAGAAATCGTGTAAAAACGCAAGACAGAACGTGCACAATGCATAAAAACATGACGCTCAAGTGTAAAGATGAATTCCTATTGGAACAGAGAGCTGCCAGTCACCATGCATAGTGTGAATTATTATTTATTTATTACAGGTACTTACTGTATATAGCACAGTCAATGTATGCAGCGTTATATTATATATATATATATATATATATATATATATATATATATATATATTACATTCACATCAGTCCCTAACCCTCAAGGGGGGTATAATCTGAGGTCCCGAACTCAGAATTCATACATACAGTTGTGTTCACAATAATAGCAGTCAGACATCACTAACCTGATCAATCACTGTTTTTGGTAGAAATGATATTTCTACATGGCAAATAATTTACTAGCAGGTGTAGTAGAGTAATAAAAATCCAGCAGACCCAACAGTCATGACATGCATGCTGCTGATTCTGTGTAATTGAATCACTAATTGAAAGGGGCATGTTCAAAATAATAGAAGTGTGGAGTTCTATTAGTGAGGTCATTCATTCTTTGAAAAACAGGTGGCAATTATTGCCCTTATTCAAGGAAGGAAGGCAGCAAATGTTGTACATGCTGGTTACAGTGCATTTCTCTCTGAAATTCTGAGGAAAATGGGTCGTTCCAGACATTGTTCAGAAGAACAGCGTACCTTGATTAAAAAGTTGATTGGAGAGGGGAAAACATAAAGAAGTGCAGAAAATGATAGGCTGCTCAGCTAAAATGATCACAAATGCTTTAAAATGGCAACCAAAACCTGAAAGACGTGGAAGAAAGCAAAAAAACTGCCATTCGAATGGATAGAAGAATAGCCAAAATGGCAAGAACTCAATCAGCCAACAATCAGCTCCAGGAAGATCAAAGAAGGTCTAAAGTAACCTGTGAGTACTGTTACAATTAGAAGACGCCTATGTGAAGCCAAGCTATCTGCAAGAAGCCCCCGCAAAGTCCCACTGTTGAAAAGAAGACGTGTGCTGAAGAGGTTACAATTGCCAAAGAGCACATTGACTGGCCTAAAGAGAAATAGCGCAACATTTTGTGGACTGATGGGTTCTTTTTGGGTCTAGTGGCCGGAGACAGTTTGTCAGACGACCCCCAAACACTGAATTCAAGCCACAGTACACTGTGAAGACAGTGAAGCATGGTTGCGCAAGCATCATGATATGGGGATGTTTCTCATACTACGGTGTTGGGCCTATTTATCGCATACCAGGAATCATGGATCAGTTTGAATACATCAGAATACTTGAAGAGGTCATGCTGCCTTATGCTGAAGAGGAAATGCCCTTAAAATGGGTGTTCCAACAAGACAACGACCCCAAACACACCAGTAAACGTGCAACATCTTGGTTCCAGACCAACAAGATTGACGGTATGAAGTGGCCAGCCCAATCCCTGGATCTTAATCCAATAGAAAACTTGTGGGGTGACATCAAAAATGCAGTTTCTGAGGCAAAACCAAGAAATAGAGAAGAACTGTGGAATGTAGTCCAATCATCCTGGGCTGGAATACCTGTTCACAGGTGCCAGAAGTTGGTTGACTCCATGCAACACAGATGTACAGCAGTTCTCAGAAACAGTGCTTATACAACTAAATATTCATTAAGTGATTCAAAGGAAAGCAAAATCTTCAAACATTTTTCAGTTTATATAGTGAATGTTTGAGTTTGTAAAGAAGAATACAAACACTGCTATTTTTTTGAACAGTTTAATATTCACTTTTCTTCAATTTTTTTAGAGGAACAACACATATTTGATATATTTTTCTTCATGTTTTGATTTGGAATAGAATGTGTAGTGTTCCCAATGCATTTGTGTGTATGGAAATAAAAGCTATTAGAAGGATTTTGAGCTTTATTCACTTTTTTCAACACACTGCTATTATTTTGAACACAACTGTACATACTAGGGCCAATTTAAACAGGATCCAATTAACCTACCAGCATGTATTTGAAGTGTGGGAGGACACCGGAGTACCCAGAGGAGACCCACACAGGCACAGGGAGAACATGCAAACTCCAGGCAGGTGGTGCCGTGGTTGGGATTCGAACCAACGACCCTAGTACTGCCAGGCAGAAGTACCAATTAGCCCTAAGAGATTGTCAAAGAGTTCCAGGATGCCTTTACCCATTCGTTGAGCTGATCAAATTGCAATTGGCAAATGTCCAATCCATTATAGCCAAATCAGTTTATCACTATTTATATGGCATGTTCTGCATATTCTGAATATTGCAGATAAATCAGCTGACCTTGAAATCTGCAAACCCTTTACACTGTGATTTGATTAATTGTTGTGGACTACTGCATTTTACACATTACTATTATGTTTATCCTTAGACCTTCTGGGCTCTCACTTCTGGTGCTGAGCTTTTCATTGACTTTACCAGAGATAAAAGTCTCTTTCCTGGCCCTTTTTTTTTTATATAGTATATATATGTCACTTTAAATGGTTTTAATTTTTTTTTTAACACATGACTTTATTGCTATTACATAGGGGACCAATAGTTCCCTATGTGATAGCATATAGGTGATAGGTCCTCGTTATGGAAGAAGTGGGATGGCAGTGTGTGTGCAAGGAGAGAGGCAGGAGAGGAGCAGTGGTTACAGTGAGAGGGCAGTGTGTACATACATGTTCTCACTTTCCAGCTCTACATGTCATTTTCGGCTCTGAATGCAATTGCCAGCACCTTTGTTTACTTTAGTGCCAGAAAAGGAGCTGTAATTCAGAAGTAAACAAAGGGCAGGGGTCACCTGGTGATGTCACCGGATGACTCCACCACAGAAAAAAAAAGGGTTGGGTCACCCAGTGGCATCACTGGGTTGCCCTGGCCCTTTGTTTACATTGGTGGTGGCGGAATGACAGCTCCATCTGCAGCGCTATAGTAAACAAAGGAACCGACAATTGCATTCAGAGCGGGCAAGTGAGGGAGCCTGAATGTACACAATGCCCCCTCATTGTAAACACTGCTCCTCTCTTTGTGCACACCAACTCCCCACCATCGCTGCATTCAGTCTGGCATTTTTTTTTCTGATATCTTTTGTTTGCATTCTGCTATCAGCGGGTGCCAGCTACTAACAACCAATGCAAAAACCGACTGTCTACATCTGTTTAGGTCTACTTAGAATAGAGACTTGTTCCATTTTAAAAAAAACAGACCTGAGCAGATGTGGATGTAAACGGATATGATGATCATCTGTTTACATTCGTTTGCCCATAGGAATGCATTGCTGTCCATTTTTCATCCATGAATGGACATGTGAAAGAGGCGTATTACATGCAGCCCTGGTATGACTCTAAATGCTGTGCTGAATTTCAGGACTTCTTCATAAGCCGAGTTCTTTCTGTTCCCTTTTGCAGCAACTTTGCTTGTAGTTTTTTTTAAATAGTTCTGGCTTTGATAGACATGTTGGGTGTACTATAAGGGATGGTCCTAGTTTTGCTATTATATTCTGTGTTATATGGGTGTATTGCACTGCATATACTCGCACTTGATTTTTACAGAATTTAGTGTATCCACTCTATATACATTGTGGTTTGCAGGATGGTTTACCGGGGTTATGGCTGAAGCTATCAGCCATAACTCTGGGATCTTTTTTTTCAGCCGCTTCTCTCATGAAAGCGATCGGAGCCGCTCATTAGCCACTGGATTGTTTTCTGTAGTGATGGGAGAAGACAACCCCCCCCCCGCCGCTCGCCAGTGTTCCTCGACCAGAGTGCCCGAGAAATTAGCCAACTGTGCAGCCGACTGCTCACAGAGGCGATGAGAGACTCAATTGCCTCTGAGCACCTCTATGGCCTTGGAGGACCACAGCAATCTCATAACATCACTTCCTGTCTGGGACGGATGTAAACTATTTTTTTTAAAGCAAAAAATTTACTCATGAGCCATTTACTTGCTTTAACATCATCTTTCATATTTTATAAAAAAATTGATATATATATATATATATACCGTATTTTCCGGCGTATAAGATGACTTTTCAACCCCTGAAAATCTTCTGAAAAGTCGGGGGTCGTCTTATACACCGGTGCGAGCCGGTGTCAGGGTGGCACTTTTTCGAGGGGCGGCACCGCCCCCCCCCGCTCCAACGGACACCAAGTACAGGGGTGGGCAGAGGGGCTGCTGTACATTACCTGGCTCCGGTCCCACGACGATCCGGTCCAGGAAGCGCGGCTGCTCCTTCTTTCAGTTCGGCTGCTCGATGGTCACGCGGCCGCTCGGCTCCGCCTCCTCATCGGTGATTGGGCGCCAGCACTGGAAAGGCACAAAGGCACACAGGCGACCAATCACCGCGAAAATCGAGCGGCCGAACTGGAAGAAGGAGCAGCCGCTCCTCTCCCCCACTGACACTAACGATGGGGCACTATTCCTCCTCCACACTGACACCAACGATGAGGCACTGTTCCTCCCCCACTGACACCAACGATGAGGCACTGTTCCTCCCCCACTGACACCAACGATGAGGCACTGTTCTCCCCACTGACACCAATAATGGGGCACTATTCCTCCTCCCCACTGACACCAATGATGGGGCACTATTCTCCCCACTGATACCAATGATGGGGCACTATTCCTCCCCCACTGACACCAACGATGGGGCACTATTCCTCCCACTGATACCAACGATGGGGCACTATTCCTCCCACTGATACCAACGATGGGGCACTATTCTCCCCACTGATACCAACGATGGGGCACTATTCCTCCCACTGATACCAATGATGGGGCACTATTCCTCCCACTGACACCAACAATGGGGCACTATTCCTCCCACTGACACCAACGATGGGGCACTATTCTCCCCACTGATACCAACGATGGGGCACTATTCCTCCCACTGACACCAACGATGGGGCACTATTCCTCCTCCCCACTGACACCAACGATGGGGCACTATTCTCCCCACTGACACCAACGATGGGGCACTATTCCTCCTCCCCACTGACACCAACGATGGGGCACTATTCTCCCCACTGATACCAATGATGGGGCGCAATTCCTCCCACTGACACCAATGATGGGGCGCAATTCCTCCCTCTGACACCAATGATGGGGCGCAATTCCTGCCACTGACACCAATGATGGGGCGCTATTCCTGCCACTGATACCAATGATGGGGTGCTATTCCTCTCTCTGACACCAATGATAGGGCGCTATTCCTCCCACTGACACCAATGATGGGGCGCTATTCCTCCCACTGACACCAATGATGGGGCGCTATTCCTCCCACTGATACCAATGATGGAGCGCTATTCCTCCCACTGACACCAATGATGGTGCCCCTTCTATTGGTCTCTTTATTTTGAGCCATCCATTTTAAGGGAGCGTGATCCATGATCAGGTCAAAATGTCTGCCTAGCAGATAGTACCAAATGGAATCTAGGGCCCACTTTACCTCTAAACACTCCTTCTTAATCGTGGCGTAATTTTCCTCGTGAGATTTTAGCTTTCTGCTGAGGTAGATTACCGGGTGCTCCTCCCCCTTCCAAACCTGGGACAACACTGCTCCTAAGCCCACATCAGATTCATCCATCTGGACCACAAACTGTTTTGAGAAGTCCGGTGAGTATAGCACTTGCTGGCTACATAAGGCCCTTTTTAAAGACTGAAACTCTGCTTGAGCCTCCGGGGACCACTTAACCATGACCAACTCCTTCCCTTTTGTCAAGTTGGTTAGGGGCACTGCCAGAGAAGCAAAATGGGGAATGAATTACTGATAGCAGCCAGCAATTCCTAGAAAGGCCCGTACCTGCTTCTTGTTGTTTGGACGTGGCCAACTCTGTATCGTTTCAACTTGATTTGGGGTTTTATTACACCTCTCCCAATTGTGTACCCAAGGTACCTGGCCTCTTCCTGTCCAATAGTACACTTCTTTGGGTTGGCTGTAATCCCAGCTTTCCGTATAGAATCCAATACAGCTTGAACCTTTGGCAAATATGAGGCCCAAACTGTGCTATGGACAATCACATTGTCTAGGTAAGATGCAGCATACTTCTGATTGGGGCAAAGAATCTGATACATATTTTGCTGAAAGGTGGCCGGTGCATTCTGTAACCCGAACGGCATTCTTCTATACTGGAATGCCCCTTTCAGGGTTACAAATGCAGTCTTTTCCTTCGCTGACTCAGCTAAGGGAATCTGCCAATATCCTTTGGTCAAATTGAGTGTTGCCATGTACCGGGCTGCTCACAGTGGGTCGATTAATTCATCTATCCATGGCATGGGGATAGGTGTCACATTTTGTAACTTTATTTAACTGTTGAAAATTGTTACAAAACCGCCAGCTCCCATCCGGTTTGGGCACCAACACTATGGGGCTGGACCAGTCACTCTGGGACTCCTCTATCACCCCCAAATCCAGCATTCTCTGTACTTCCCCATGTATTGCCTCCCGACGGGCCTCTGGGATTCTATAGGGTTTTAGTTTCACTCTTTCACCCGGCAGGGTGATAATGTCATGCTCCACCAGAGGTTTGTCCCGGCAGCTCAGAAAAAGCTTCTGTGTTGCGGAGCACAAACTCTTTACCTTCCTGTTGTTGGGGTTTAGATAGAGTGACTGCTATTCCAACCTCAAGAACCAAGCAGTCAGATTGAGCTGGTGACAAAGCCTCTGCGACTAGGGATTCCCTGTCCCTCCAGGCCTTTAACAGAATAATGTGATATCTGTTCAGGTTTTCGCCTTCCTGGTTGTCGGACCCTGTAGTTCAACTTGCTCACTTTCTCAATTACCTCATATGGGCCATGCCATTTGGCCAGGAATTTGCTTTCAACTGTAGGGATTAGCACTAGTACTCTATCTCCCTGGGCAAATGACTGGGTCTGGGCCCCCCGATTGTACACCCTCTGCTGCGCTAACTGCGCTTGGGCCAAATGTTTTTTTACGATGGGCATTACCTGTGCAATTCTATCTTGCATTTTGGCAACATGCTCAATCACACTCCGGTGGGGAGAACTCTCACTTTCCCAAGTTTCCTTGGCAATGTCCAACAGCCCTCTTGGGTGTCTCCCATAGAGCAACTCAAAAGGTGAAAAACCTGTAGAGGACTGGGGTACGTCCCGGATGGCAAACATCAAATAGGGTATTAGATAATCCCAACCCTTTCCATCTTTATCCACCACCTTCCTTAACATTTGTTTGAGGGTTTTGTTGAACCGTTCAACCAACCCCTCTGTTTGGGAATGATACACAGAGGTGCGCAATTGTGTTACTTTGAACAACTTGCACAGTTCTTTTATCACCCGGGACATGAAGGGGGTACCCTGGTCCGTAAGCAGTTCCTTTGAAATATCCACTCGGCTGAAAACGAGAAATAGCTCCTTAACTATCGTCTTGGCAGAGGTATTTAGAAGCGGAATCACTTCTGGATAGCGGGTGGCATAGTCTAGTATGACCAACATGTACTGATGCCCCCTAGTGGACTTCACCAGAATACCAAACCCATTGCGATCTTCTCAAAAGGAACCTTAATGATGGGAAGAGGTACGAGTGTACTACGGAAATGGGGCATAGGGGCCGACTTCTGACACACAGGGCAGGAGGAACAGTAATTTTCTATCTCCTTAATGACCCCAGGCCAATAGAACCTCTGCAATACTCTTTCTTGTGTTTTCTCTGCACCCAAAATGACCTCCAAGGATGTGTCCATGGGCCAACTCCAACACCAACTTCCTGTAAGGTTTGGGCACCACCAGTTGCTCAATGGTTCCTTCCGCCCCTTGAGCAACTCGATATAGTAGGTCCCTTTCCAAAAGGAAGTACGGATAAGCACAAGTCTTATCTGGGTTCACTAGTTCGCCATCTATTTTATCACATTTTCCCGTGCTTTTATCAGTCTGGGGTCTTTTAACTGTTCGGTCCCAAAAGACACGGTTGCCACTGGATACTCTCTGGTGTCCCCATGCACCAAATAACAGCCACCTATTTATGCCCAGAGACCTCTGTAGTGACTAACTCCTCTTTTATCAATGTTACCAGGCTACCTGAATCCAGCAACACAACAACATTACTCCCATTGATAGACATTTTACATAAATGTTTCTTGGATCCCTGGCTGGCAGTGCATGCGACTGTCGCAAACAGCGACTAACGTCTGTCCCTATGGAAAGTGACATTGCATTGGCCCAATGGGCAATTGGTTGCAATATGTCCCTCTTGTCAGCAGTGGTAGCAAATAACCTATTGCGGCCTTGACCTTCCCGGCCGCTCTCCCCAGACATTGGGTAAGACTCCCACCCTCTCACTCTCTCCACCCTCACCCCTTGGTATCATCTTACCTGCCGCTGGGGATGGTCTGGTCTTAGGGTGGAAAGTCCGTGAGTCTCTGGAAGAGGTCACGTCCTCCGTAGCCACATACCTCTCAACTAGAGACACAAGCTTGTCCGCTGTCTCTGGGTCTCCATGGCTGACCCACCTTTGAATTGCATTAGGAAGAGATCTCAGGAACAGATCCATAACCATACGTTCCACAATTTTTGGTGCGGTCAAAGTCTCTGGCTGCAGTCATTTCCTGCTCAGGTGAATGAGATCATACATCTGCAACCTGGGGGGTTTCCCAAGCCGAAAAGTCCAATTATGCACATGCTGAGCCCGGACAGCACATCATAGTCTTTTGCTTGGTCAGGCTCCAGGTCATAATAAGCTTTCTGCGACTCACCAGGTAATAATGGGGCCATCAGTCCAGCCCACTGCTCCTTAGGCCACCAGCTAATAATAGGGTCATCTGTCCAGCCCACTGCTCCTTAGGCCACTTTTCCCTTTCAGCAGTCCATTCAAATGTGGTTAAGAACACCTCAGGATCATCCTCTCCAGTCATTTTTGGCAATAAACGGCCCACACAAAATGATGGTGTATTACTGGAATCACTCCCAGCCTCAGTCTGCTGCCTCTGCTGGAGCTGCTTCATGACTGCCTCAATTTGTTGCTGGTGTCTGTTCCTGCTGAGCCAGCAATTCCCTATGGCAGGCCTCCACTTGTTCCAGGGCTTGCTGCTGGGCTGCAATGCTCTTTTGGAGACTTGCATTAGTTGGTTGTTGATAGGCATTTGCTAGAGCTATCTGTCTTATCTCCTCCATGCTGGCCTTTATTTACCACAAACTGCCCGCGTTCCTCCACCATGTGTAACGGGGTTAGCTCGGCAGCGGGTGTGTGATTCCCCTGCATGAGTTCACAACACAAAACAAGCACAGCAAAACAGCAGTTTAGGTGAGAAAACCAAGGTGCTGTTTATTTACACTATTTACAAGAGGAAAAACATCAAAACAAAAAGAAACTTGAAAATAAATCCTTGCCAACTTGGCCACTTACTATATGCACAGCTTCCCTCGCTATCAACTAGGTGCAGCCTTGTGCTACACCCAGTCCCTATCTCCCTGTTATTTAGAGGTTGGCCACACAGGTGTTTCTCTTACCGCACAGACAGATATGGCGCTCCCCAGTCTACTCAGGCACAGATCTGGTTTCAGGATGAAGCAGCTCCCTCTGCAGGCTGGGAAGTTTTATAGAGGCCCTAATGAGCCCACTTGCTTCAGCTGGGCTCATTACCTCACTGCTGAAGGGCTCAGCACTTCCCCCTATTGGAACAAATCCACATAGAGCCTGAATCTCGGACAAATGTACTGTACCTGCCATCCTGGATGCAACCAGGTGATTTTACCTGCCTACGGTCACAATATACACATATATATATAAATATATATATATATATATATAGTGTTTTGCTTTTTTTCTTTAATTAAGTGTATTTTTTCCAACAAAATTGTGTTTGAAAAACCACTGCGTAAATACCATGTGACATAAAAAATTGCAGCAATTGTTCTGTTAGTCGATCCTGCTCAGGTGCTCACACACTGTAGTTAGTAGCAGACATTTTATTAGGTGCTCATAGCTGCCATTATACATGTGTCTGCTTTAGAACTACAACCAAAGAGAGGCAATAACACAGTTGTACCAGTATCTAAGTAGTGAGACCCCTAGAGGCCATACACAGCATATAACATATTGCTACATCCTTTCTCTTTTAAATAAAAGAACAATGAAATATAACAAAAACAAAATGGTGAAGTAGAACATAGCTATAAGTTAGATATAATCCTTGAGGTGAGCCGGCTTTCTGATTGTTCTGCCAGCTCGCGTAACATATGAGGTTTCTTCACAGAAATCTTGGTGTTCTACTGATTCTGGCAGTCTATTTTCTGGGACTGTCTCTCTCTGCCTAGAGACCTCCCTATGCTCCTCAGCAGTCCCTGTTTCTTTGTTGCTGGTATTCATAGTCTCATCGCTTTGAGTGTCCATATACTGTTCCCAGGGCCCTGTATCATCTCCTTCTTGTGTTTTTCTCAGATGTCTCCGATTTCTCCTCCATCTTCTTCCTTCCTCTGTTATAATTTCATAGGACCGTGGTCCCAATTTCTGTACAACCTTCGCTTTTTTCCAGTGTTTGTCATATTTGCGTATTGGCTGAATCCGTACATTGTCATTGCTCTGGAGAACAGGCAGATCTTTTGCAGATTTATTATAATAGAAAGCTTGCCTATCTTGATTCTTCATTATTTTGGCTTTAACATTGCCCACAAGCTTTGGCTTTAGTAGTTGACCTGCAGTTGGTAAGAGAGTCTTTGTACGTCTACTCATAAGCCGCTGTGCTGGACTGGTGTCTAGGCCTTGTGTGGGTGTGTTTCTGTGGTCCAGTATAGACAGGTATATCTCTGTACCTGCCTGTTTTGCCTTTTGCATGAGTCTTTTGGCTGTTTTTACTGCTGACTCCGCTTTACCATTACTCTGTGGATATCCAGGAGATGATGTCTGGTGCTCAAATTCCCACCTCTCCCTGAATTTTTTGAATTCTTCCGATGTAAATTGAGTGGCGTTGTCAGAGAACACAATATCCGGAATGCCATATCTGGCAAAATGGGCCTTGAGTTTTTTAATTACTGTTTTGGCCCTTGTGTCCTGTAAGTAGTCTATCTCCCAGAAGTTGGAAAAATAGTCCACAGTTACCAGATATTCCTTGTCGTTCCACGTGAACAGATCTGTTCCTACTTTTGACCATGGTCTGTTTGGAATTGTATGTGGTTGCAATGTCTCTTTCGGTTGCTTATCATTGCACGATGCACATATTTCACACTGTGCTATAAAGTTTTTTATGTGGTCATTCATTCCAGGCCAATAAACATATTCTCGTGCACGACTTAGACATCCTTTTACACCTAAGTGAGTCGAGTGCAATCTTTCTATAATGTCTCTTCTAAGGGATTTTGGTATGACAGCCCTTTCTCCTTTAAAGATGATTCCATGCTGCACAGAGAGTTCATCTCTTATGTGAAAAAATGGAGAAACCTCCATTGGAGCATGCTGCTTGTGTTTTGGCCATCCCTTCAAGATGACAGCCTTTAGGATCTGTAGAGTTTTATCTTCCGCTGTGCAGGTCTGTATTTGTTTCAGTCTGTCTTTTGAGACAGACAAATATTCACACATATTGATGCTTTCAATGTCTTTTTCTTCTTCATTTGTGATGGGTAAGTAAGCTCTGCTTAGGGCATCTGCAATCAGTAAATCCTTCCCTGGACAGTAACAAATGTTAAAATCATATTTCTGAAGCCTTAACAGCATACGCTGCAGTCTTTTTGGGGCATTCAGTAGTGGCTTCTTTGTAATACTTTCTAAAGGCTTGTGATCTGAATGCACCACCACATGTCGACCGTAGGTGTACTGGTGAAATTTCTCTAACCCAAATACTACCGCTAGTAGTTCCTTCTCGATTTGAGCATATCCTTGCTCTGTTAGAGTTAACGCTCTGCTTGCATACGTGATTGGTTGTTTATCCTGCATTAGTGTGGCTCCAAGGCCGGTTTCTGAGGCATCACATTGTACTACCGCTGCTTGATCTGGATCAAAATATTTTAGCGTTGCTGCGTCTGCAATAGCATTTTTCACTGACTGAAAAGCAGTTTCATGGCTTTCTGTCCATTCCGAGAGTACGTCTTTGTGAGTTAGCTGTCTCAGTGGCTCACACATGTCTGATAAATGCTTGAAAAATTTGGAAAGATAATTCACCATGCCCAGGAATCGTTGTACTCCACGTATATCTGTAGGTGTCGGCATGTCCTGTATTGCCTTCACCTTCTCTGGATCGACTTTAACACCATTTGAGGTAAGAAGATGTCCAATATATGGTACTTCTGTCATTTTTAGTTTGAATTTTTCCAGGTTCAATTTGATTTGTTTTTTTCTACATCTGTCTAAGAATTGTATCATCTTTTTATCGTGATCCTTTGTTGCGGATTCTAGATCATCACCTTCCCCAACTATTAGTATATCGTCTGCTATTATTTTTACTCCAGACAGTCCTTCCAAAGCTTGCATCAATTTTTGTTGGAACACTTCTGGAGCCTGGCTTACTCCCATTGGCATTCTCAGCCACTTATAGCGTCCAAATGGGGAAGAAAATGCTGTTAATAAACTTGATTCTTTATCCAGTTCCACGTGCCAGAACCCATTTTTCACATCACATACCGAAAATATTTTAGCCTTTGATAGATCTGGTAGAATATCTTCTATTGTTGGCATTGGATAGTGATTTCTTTTAAGGGCCTTGTTCAGTGGCTTAGGATCAATGCATATTCTTAACTTGCCTGATGGTTTTTTCACTATCACCAAACTGCTTATCCAGTCTGTGCTTTCCTGTACTGGTGCTATCATACCTCTGCTGTGCAAATCCTGCAGTTCCTCTTTAAGTGGTTGCATTAAGGCTACAGGTACTCTTCTTGTAGGCAGTCTGGTAGGCTGTATTGTATGATCAATTTCTAGTTTGTATTTACCTTCCAGGCACCCATCACCTTCAAATAAATCAGCATACTCTGTTTTTATGTGGTGAAAATCCAAAATGTATTCTGCCTTTTGTTTAGGATTTTGAGTATTCTCAGAAACTTCCAGAGCCATGATGTTATGGGACTGCACCTTTATTAAGTCCATAGCCTGAACTGCTTTAACTCCCAGCAAAAGAATGTGATCGTCCTCCTGCAACACAGTAAACTCCACTCTGTAGCTCTTTCTGTTACGTGGATTTCTTAATTTTAGCTTGCATGTTCCCATTGGTTTCAGAACACTTTTGTTGTACATGACCAGTACCTTATCAGTGGGCTCAATGGGAACCTGTTTGTTAAGCAGAGTAAATGGAATGAAATTGCAGCTTGCTCCACAATCCAGCTGAAATCTTATGGGCTGTTCATCCACCATAAATATGGCAAAGAGCTGCTTTGCATCATTGGCTACTGGCTGTTTGACTACATTGGCGTTCTCTGTTGCAGACTGCAGCTGCAGCCATGTGATGCCCTCTGTGCTGTCCTCGTCTGTGTCCTGGGTCACTGTGTGGACTTGTCTGTACTGTTTGCTGGTTTTGAATCTGCACACAGCTGAAAAGTGGTTCATCTTGCCACAAGTCCTGCAGGACTCCCCATACGCTGGACATTTCTCTTTGTCTCTTTCATGTCTTTTGCCACAGTATTTACACTGGACTGAGCTCACAGGGAGCCTGGACCTTGCTCTGCCTTTCACAGATACTGCATGTACTGAGGCATCACTGGTGCCCTCCATCATCTTCAGCCTGTCTTTAGTCAGCTCAGCAGCCCTGCAGAGTTGTATACATTTCTCCACAGCCAGCTCTTCCTCCCTCAGTAATCTTTCTCTGAGGTGAGAGTCTCTGATGCCACACACTATCCTGCCTCGGATAAGGGAGTCCCTGATGTCCCCAAATCCACAGGTTGCAGCCAGTCTCCTCAGCTCTGTCACATATCTGTCCACACTGTCCCCAATCTCCTGATTCCTTGAGAAGAACTTGTATCTCTCCACTGTCTCATTCTTTTTGGGGTCACAGTGCTTATCAAATGCTTGCAGTATGTCTGTCAGTGCCATGCTGTCTGTGAGCAGGGTCTCGGCTAGTTGTCTGCCTTTTTCCCCAATCAAGTAATAAAACAGCTTTACTTCCCTCTGCTCATCTCTGGGTGCCACTGTCAGGTCCACATACAGAGTAAACTCTTCCTTCCAGTGTCTCCATGTCTGTGAGAGATTGGAAGAAGTGACATGCAGTCTCTGAGGGGGTTTCAGGCCACTCTCCATAGTGCAGTCTGATAGGGACTCTGTACTTACAGTTGCTGATTCTCTGTACAGTTCTAGTGTCACACAATCTGTATTTGTAGACAGAAGACTTGCTATTCAGAGGTCCAGTGCCCAGCTGCCACCATGTTCTGTTAGTCGATCCTGCTCAGATGCTCACACACTGTAGTTAACAGGAGACATTTTTATTAGGTGCTCATAGCTGCCATTAAACATGTGTCTGCTTTAGAACTACAACCAAAGAGAGGCAATAACACAGTTGTACCAGTATCTAAGTAGTGAGACCCTAGAGGCCATACACAGCATATAACATATTGCTACAGCAATCATCCTTTTATTCTCAATGGTTAATATATATATATGCTTTGGGGTTATAAGTAATTTTCTAGCAAAAAATACTGATTTAAACTTGTAAACACAAAGTGCCAGAAATTGCTTGGTCTTCAAGTGGGTATTGCTGTTACTTTAACTGTTTTGTATTAATGCTATATTTTTGTTTTTAGTTTTATTTTTTATTTGTTTTATTCTTTGGCAATTTGTATGCTTTACAAAATCTTCAATAAATCCTACCTGATTAAAGAAAAAAAAAAGAAAGAGTAAAATCTTTTTTCAATGATTATTATGATAAATGGTCAAATTCTTTTCCTATACAGCTATATTTTAAGTTGACTTACATCAAATGTCTATGAGCTAAAATAGTTTCCTGTAAATCATATCAAGAATTAGAAAAGAAGACAGGGTATTCATCATTTCTTGGCAGATACCAGCACCTTTGGGCTTTTCTCAATTAGCAGTCTGCTAGGCCAACAAAATATAACTTCTGCTACTGAAAAAAAAGACATTGAAAAACTATTTCCATCATATCATATGTGCTTTAAAAAGGCTAAACTAACTCCTTTTAGGTATTTCTTGAAAGTTATTTTCTTTATTAATGTTAAAATTTTAACATATACTATATTTATGTTTTTGATGTCAATAGCCAAGTCAAGGGCATGAAGAAGTGGGTATTCCATGCTTCTGTAGATAAGATGTTTTAGTATATTTTGTGTAAATGTATATTTCATCATTTTATGATCATTAACAATTTTTGTTTGGCAGTCAGTCCTCCTTCATTCCTGTCCCAATTCATGTCAGCACACAATGGGTTATCGCCTCCTCTGGAACCCACAGGACTACCTCTTCCTTAGCTAAATAAAAGACAGTCCCTCCCCAACCAACTGAAGCATTCTTCTTTTCTAGTCATGATCCAGGCTGGTTTGGTTAGTGTCTGTTTAAAGGTACTTGTGTTAATAGCCAAGGCAGCTTAAACCTCTGTAGTGTATTAAAGTTTTTACTAAACAGAAAATCTGCACATACAACTGCAGAAAACACACATCATAACAAAATATGCCTAAAACATGCACAAGCTGACTATCTATGTGATAGGCATACACTACACAGTTATTTCTGGTAATGGAGTCTTCTCAAGGGTTCCAGGATCTGCCTTTAGAGTTCAACTGCTTCCAACCTGTATTCAGAAAAAATGTATCCTCCTTTGTCTCTCAAAACAACTCTGTCCCTGTCTCAGCACGTCTTGTTCAAAAAGTCCTCCTTCCTGCCCACTGCTACCTCATTTTCTGTAAGGAGCTTCCTGTGTTGTTCATAAACCAGTCAAACAAGTTAATTTGCTTATCAGTAGGGGGATCCATAGCAACACATTCCACCTCTTGATTTTTTTATAGCATGATATGTGAAAAATTCAAAACTCAGCATTTCTCAACAGCTTTATAACCTTTCAACCCCCATATGTTCTGGATGATCAGACTTTTGTCCCTGGAAAGCTGCAACATTTCTTTGGATAGGGTTAGCAATGACCTTGGCAGTCTGTGTAACATAAATGGAGAGATAAAAGTTGCTTGTCCTCCTGGTGGTAAGAAAATGCTCATATGAAAGTCCACTCCAATTCAGCTGCCATTAGGAAATCATCCGCATATTCCTCATGTTCTCATCAGCTCTTCTGGTCTGTCTCATCCCATCTGGCCTGGTCATCTGCTCTGGCTGCTCCACCTCTTTGATGCTCATTACCTTAAAAGTGTAAGAGACAAAGCAGATTATACACTCGCCAGCCACTTTATTAGCTACACCTGTTCAATTGCTTGGTAACACAAATTGCTAATCAGCCAATCACATGGCAGCAACTCATTTAGGCATCTAGACATGGTGAAGATGACTTGCTGAAGTTCACGTGTAGCACCACCTCCTTAGGAGTCACTAGAGATTTCGGTCCCCCTACAGTCCTGCACAGCCAGGCAACATGCATTTTCCATACAGACTTGCATCCAGGAGACAATAACCAGTTCTTAAGCTCTGTTTTGATGTTTTTTTAGGGATAAGGGATGTTTGGGATCCCCAATGGTAATGGCAACAGAGGACAAACTCCTTAGCAACTATGTACAAGTCTTTACAGCAAAAGTTCTTCTGAAGAGCTAGCCAAGCATATCCTGTTGTACCATCCACTGTCACTTTTAAAGGCTGTCCTGCCCCATGCCAAGCCTCCTGTTGAGGATTGGCCAGGGTACCTCAAAAGTGCAGATCAGCCATTCCTCACCTCCACCCACTGCTTCTAGAAATTTCTCCAAAGTTCCAGAGCAGGGGGAAGTTTCAGAAAGCTAGTCTGCAGACTACTTTGTAAATCCTTTGCCTTGCTTGCAGTATCTTCCAAACACTCTGTCACCACTGCAAGCTGCTCTTTCAGCAAGTCTCTTTCTACCTTTTTCCTCTTTTCATATTCAATATGTAGAGCATGCATGAAGTGCAAACCAAACAGAGCAACTGCCTGCATCTCTCCCCTACTGAATCCAAAACTTTTCAGACTAAAATCTGGGGAAAAAACAGAGACTCCATGACCCCAAGCTCTTTTCAAAGAAGAAACAATCCATTGACTGTCTCTAGCCCAGGTAGGAAGGGTGCACAACTTTGCCTCCTGGACACCAGAAACATCTGCAGCCTTACTTTTCCTAATCAGTGTATGCAGCATCTCTACTCATTACAAGCAACAGAAAACATCTGCTTCAGTTGAGCTTTCGTGAAAATCCCAGACAGGCCCCCAATTATTTTGCTTAGTGTCTATTTAAAGGTACTTAAAAGCCAAGGAAGCTTAGGCCTCTGTAGTGTATTAATGTTTTACTAAACAGAAAATCTGCACATACAACTGCGGAAAACACACATCATAACAAAATGTGCCAAAAACATGCACAAGCTTACTATCTATGTGAAAGACATACACTAAAAGTTACTTAACTCAGGTATTTCTGGTAATGGAGTCTTCTCAAGGGTTCCAGGATCTTCCTTCCATCTGCTTCCCCATATACAGTTGCAAGAAAAAGTATGTGAACCCCTTGGGATTACGTGGAGTTTTGCATGAATTGGGCGTAAAATGTGCTCTGAACGTCATCTAAGTCACAACAATAGAAGAACACAGTCTGCTGAACATAATACTACACAAACATTAGACGTTGCCATGGCGTAATTGCACATAACATGTAAACATTCACAGTGCAGGGAGGAAAAAGTATGTGAACCTTTGGACTTAACAACTGGTTGACCCTCCTTTGGCAGCAATAACCTCAACCAAACGTTTCCTGTAGTTGCAGATCAGACCTGCACAACGATCTGTAGTAATTTTGGACCACTCCTCTTCACAAAGCTGTTTCAGTGTAGCAATATTCTTGGGATGTCTGGTGTGAATCGCTCTCTTAAGGTCATGCCACAGCATTTCAATCGGGTTGAGGTCAGGACTCTGACTGGGCCACTCCAGAAGGCGTATTCTGTGCTGTTGCAGCCATTGTTTTGTTGAATTACTTGTATGCTTTGGGTCATTGTCCTGTTGCATCACCCATCCTCTGCGGAGCTTCAGTTGGCGGACAGATGGTCGTACGTTTTCCTGCAAAATGTCTTGATAAACTCTGGAATTCATTTTCCCATCAATGACAACAATCTGTCCAGGGCCTGAGGCAGCAAAGCAGCCCCAAACCATGATGCTCCCTCCACCATGTTTTACAGTGGGGATGAGGTTTTGATGTTGGTGTGCTGTGCCTTTTTTTCTCCACACATAGTGTTGTGTGTTCTTCCCAAACAACTCAATCTTGGTTTCATCTGTCCACAGTATATTTTGCCAGTAGTGCTGTGGAACATCCAGGTGCTCTTTTGCAAACTTCAAACGTGCTGCAATCTTCTTTTTGGACAGCAATGGCTTCCTCCGTGGTGTCCTCCCATGTACTCCATTCTTGTTTAATGTTTTCCTTATTGTAGATGTGTCAACAAAAATGTTAGCATGTGCCAGAGATTTCTGTAGGTCTTTAGCTGACACTCTGGGATTCTTCTTTACCTCATGCAGCATTCTGCGCTGCGCTCTTGCAGTCATTTTTACAGGACGACCACGCCTAGGGAGAGTAGCAACAGTGCTAAACTTTCTCCATTTGTAGACATTCTGTCTTACCGTGGACACATGAACATCAAGGCTTTTGGAGATACTTTTGTAACCCTTTCCAGCTTCATGCAAGTCAACAATTCTTGATTGTAGGTCTTCTGAGAGCTCTTTTCTGCGAGGCATTGGTTCACATAAGACAGTGCTTCTTGAACCAGTAAACCCAAAACAGGTGTGTGTTTTTTAAGGGCAGGACAGCTGTCAGCAACACATCCAATATCATCACACTGATTGGAGTCAAGGTTGGCTCACTCCTGGCTCCAATTAGCTCTGGGAGAAGTCATTAAGCTAGGGCCTCACATACTTTTTCCTCCCTGCACTGTGAATGTTTACATGTTATGTGCAATTAAACCATGGCAACATCTAATGTTTATGTAGTATTATGTTCAGCAGACTGTGTTCTTCTATTGTTGTGACTTAGATGACGTTCAGAGCACATTTTATGCCCAATTCATGCAAAACTCCACGTAATCCCAAGGGGTTCACATACTTTTTCTTGCAACTGTATGTGTTGCATTTGATATATATATATATTTATATATATATATATGTTTTATGATTTTTTTTTCTCAGACTTACAGGAAAGAATCTGCTTGTCTCTGTCACAGACATCAAGTTTCTTGGAATATGGGGGAATACTTCTCAAACAAATGCCACTGGAATACAATGGTAACATAGATACCATTGTTTTATTTCAGTTGACAGTTGGATCAGTCTATTGTTCTGTAACCATGGTCAAACACAGCTTGACATTTTGACATATATGACCTATGGCATGTATGATACCACAGTGCCATCTTGAGGCCGATTTGGAGAATGTTTCTTCCATTGAAACATATTGCAAAAGGAGACGTGCCCATGTAGGATGGTAAAACTTTTCAAATAAAAGCCAACAACAGATGCTGAAAAGAAGATGACCTAACACAAAGTAAGATCTCTGCCAGAAACTGAAGACGCTTCTAGCTTAATCTCCTGCAACCATTTTAGGGCAAGCGTGGGGTCTACGTTGCCTGCAGAGGTTGTGAAACCTCAGAGCTAAGTAACTTTTACTCTTGTATACAGAATACAGTTTTGCTAGGAAGTAGGTAGCATTTTGTTTGTGTTATGTATATCTTCCAGTCTTGTATTTTATTCCTATAATTGTAATTGTTTCTATGTATTTTTGTTTAGTAAAAGCACATTAATATACCAAACAGGTCTAAGCTTTCTTGCTTTTAATGCAAAGTAACATTAAAGTGGATACTGTATATAAACAAAAATGTGTAAAATAAATAAAATACCTCAGTCACTATTGTGGCTAGTGAAAGTGATGACAATAAATAAGCATATATCTCCGTGACAAATAATTATGGTGCTGGGGTCACCTAAGTGACCTATGCAAGTGACAAACACAAAAATAAATACACTAAATAAATGAGGAAAAAACATGATAGTGCCACTTCAAATCTCATAGTTAAACGTTCCAAACACTCTAATAGTCCAACAAATGTATAAATAAGTGTTTCATATAAACATGCAATGTGCAATTTGTGATTGATTCCTGAAAGTGCCAGCACACGTTTTCCACTCCAGCTGCAGTGCCTCCTCACCTCCTTTCTGCGACACCAAAGGGCCAAAAAGCCTTCAGGATCACCCTGGATCCTTCACAGTACCGGCTAATAACTCTCCTCCTTCAGTATCTCTCCTGTAAGCCTTCAGGATCACCTTAGATCTTCTGATATTGATCCATCTCCAGTACCTCTCCAATGTAACCTCCAGGACCCTCTGTATAGATACTCTGCAGAATAATTACTCCATAGTGTAGTAATTCAAGCAAAACAGTCCTTTAATTATATTAGAAGTACACTCACATTTCAATGCAGTTCCCTTCCTCTTTCCTATCCATGCGGTACTTCCTGGGTGTACTAAAATGGCATCCTACACCGGAAGTGCGTCACCTCGCACCGGAAACTGCGTATCGGCATATGGTGGTACGCAGCTTCCTTTGCGAGGTGACGCACTTCCGGTGTAGGACACCATCTTAGTACACCCAGGAAGTACCGCATGGATGCAGCATACCCACACATCCTTAGGAGGATTTTTGTTATATTTAACATTAAAGTGGAACTTGACTCTCTCAATCAACATGGACTATTTTTAATCCTTATGCTGCTAGCATTAATGAATAGCTATGAAAGTGCATCATATGTACTTGTTTTAAACTTTCTTTTTTTTTTTACATTTCTTTAGTTACTTCCTGGTTTCCAGGCCCAGGCAAATGATGCCATACATCCCAGGAGTCTTCAGGAGAGGCGGGAGGGATCTCAGCTCGGCCTATGCCCGAGCTAAGGACAGATGGATGCCAGGAAGTAAATGATACATGAATCATCTGCCCTTACTCAAGATGGTCACTGCCAGAAATGCCAGGGGGTATTTTTCAAAATGATTTCTAAGCAAAATAAAGCATGGAGACATGGATGGATGGGGGAAATTGCTTTGAACATTAAAAATTAATTAAATAGCATTTTTGGTTTGTAGTGCCCAAATGCAGTGTAGTTCCACTTTAAATAGACACAAAGCAAAAACACAGGCCACCTGTTGATTGCACTTTGTTTGCTTCTCTCCCTGTGCAGTCCAGCCAGGTAAAGACTTGTTGCTGTTACCCCCTGCTGTGCTGCATGCTTCTGGAGGTTGGACAGTCTGACTGGTTTTTGTCTCAAATTCTGATTGTGTCTCCTGTCTGTCTCTGCCTCTGGATGTGCTGCCCTGGCTCCTCTGCTATGCTGTGTGCTTCTGTAGGTTTTTTTTTTTTTATTATTATTATACAGGAAGTTTGCTCAATGCTTTACAATATAACGGGAGACAATACAGTAACAATACAGTTCAATACAAGAGGGGTTTGAGGGCCCTGCTCCTTGGAGCTTACAATCTAGGAGGGAAGAGCTAGTGGTACAAAAGGTAGTAACTGTGGGGGATGGACTGGTTGGAAGAGTAGAAGATTCCAGTATTAGCTGAGGGCAGGATAGGCTTCCCTGAAGAGATAGGTATTCAGAGATCGCCTAAAAGTGAGCAGAGTAGGCGATAGTCTGATAAATTGGGGTAGAGAGTTCCATAGGATGGGAGAAGCTCTGGAGAAGTCCTGGAGATGAGCAGGGGAGGAGGAAACAAGGGAGCTAGAGAATAGGAGGTCTTGCGAGGAGCGGAGAGTACGGTTTGGGTGATATTTAGAGACAAGATCGGTGATGTAATTTGGGGCAGAGTTATAAATGGCTTTATATGTTATTGTTAGTGTTTTGAATTTTATCTGTTGGGCAACGGAAAGCTAGTGGATGGATTGGCAGAGAGGGGTGGCAGATACAGAACGATTAGTAAGGTGGATGAGTCTGGCAGCAGCATTCATGATAGACTGAAGAAAGGATAGCCTGCGATTAGGTAGGCCAATGAGGAGGGAGTTACAATAGTCAAGGCGAGAGATAACAAGGGAGTGAATGAGTTGCTTAGTGGTTTCCGAGGCTAGGAATGGTTTGACAGTCTAACTGGGTTTGTGTCTCCTGTCTATTATGGTAATTATTATTATACAGGATTTAAATAGTGCCTGTCTATATCTGGAAGGGCTGCCTGAACTCACCTGCTGGTGTTTCTGAAGTAAGTGGCTGATGGGTCTTAAAGAGTCAGTTTACCTATTATTATTGAGAGAGAACTATGGCTTTCTCCATATATTTTGTGCAGATAGGATCTTTCCATACTTGTCAGTGGCACATAAGGCTAGTAAAGGTAGGAAGGAGACATGTTTTTAAAAGTGCTTAAAGCCCTCAGATTATGGTGTTTTGCATTATTTTAGAAGCAGAAGTCCTAAACGCAAACACTCCCACCATCAATCATCTTCTCCTGAACAGGACAATCTGCATCCCTCAGCCTCGACCAGCTGAGGGCATTTTTTGGGCCTGCAGTGGCAACAATTTAATTGTATTTCCTCAAAGAAGTGATTATGGATAAAGACCACAGACTAGTAAGAGGATGCAGCCATCTTTTCACTCAAGTCTATTAATCTTCAGAAGGGTTCAGGAGACAAAATTTTATAGACCAGGCTGCAGTTACTTTTTGCATTGAATCAAGTCTAGAGCAGGTTGCTAAGACAGCTGAAAAGTCTTTTGAAGGTGTGCTCAACAATTCTCTTTCAGTGGGGGCCAGTATAGCCTCCTTCTGAAGGGTTTGGACAACAAACATCAAAGACCGGTGAGTCAGGAAGACAGTTAGATGGGAGTGAAATTAATCCATTTCATTCATAATCAACAGATCTTAGAAGAGAACATTTTTGCAAGATTACATATAAAAATGTATACTGCTACAAGGCCATCATGTCGGTGAAGCCAGAACAAAATCTGTGGGGATTTTTTCCCTAGTTTTTCCAGTACCCAAGGCAGGAGCCTTCTGGCCTGTTTTTGTTTGAAGAAATTGAATGTGAACATACACACCAATATGTTCAAGATTGAGTCCTTGCAGAAAGTCATGGTGATAGTTCAGCAGTGGTTACTGTCAATCGACCTGGCCAACTCATATTTCCATATACCAATCAAAGCCGAGTACCAGAAGCATGTGAGATTTGCAGTGGCCGAATGTCACTTCCAGTTCATCTGTCCACCTTTTTCAGAATCAGCAATGCCCCAGGAATTTTTTTCAGATCTTGTTGGCAGTGGTGGTGCCTTGAGCCAGGTGGCACATGATGGCGTTTCAGTCTGCCTTCCTCAGTCAATGGGATAGGCTGTCTATGGAACAGAAGATCTTTGTGCCTGCATGAATTCAGCAAGAACTGGAATTTTGGACATCGCCACTGTGCCTCTTTTGGAGCTTGCCTCTCAGCCCAGAAGATGGGATGATTCTGACAGCAGATGCCAGTCTCCAGGGCTGGGGAGTACACAGTCTGAAAAGACAGGTGCAAGGCCGTTGGAGCCCCATGGAATGCAGACTTTCTAATAGTCTTGAATGGTAGGTAGCTTTTCTAGCATTGCAAGTTTTTCAGAATCTTCTTCAAGGGGGCCTGAGTGAAGTTGATGAATTACAAGACAGAATTAGCCTACAGTATATTGCCTGCCAAGGAGACACCAAAAGTCTCTTTCTGTTACATCTTGCAACAAAAACACTTTGCTGGGCAGAGAGCCACTTACAGGCAGTTATCGTCGGTCTTTTTGCCAGGGAAGCAGAATCAACTAACAGATCGGTTAGGCAGAATATCTTCCAACAATGAATGCCTCAAACCAATATTGGCTCTATGGGGCTTTCTAGCAGTAGTTCTCAGGGAGATTCCACTGAACGTGCCGCTTCTGATACTTGCAACAGGATACAAATGCAAAAAGTTTGTGATATAAGATAGGTTCACAGTACCATGGGGTTTTCTGTTTGATCTTTATTTCTCTCCAATGTCCTTGAATATACAGGTGGTTCTGAAAATTTGGACAGAACAAGTTCATGCCATACAGGTGCTTTCTACCTACCGAGAAGACTTTGGTTTTGCTGCTCCTCGAGATGTCATCAGCAACATCACTCTTGTTTCTTGTCAAATTAAATCTTTTATGGCAAGGTCTTTTACAGCGCCCAATCCAGTGAAACTCCTTTCAGTAGCCTGGCTATGGCATAGGCCAGACTGGAGGTTCAGGGATTCTCATTCAAGGTGGTTCAAACCTTGGTGAAGGCCAGAAGATCATCCATGAATGCTTCAGATGAGATGATATGAAGGACATATGTTTAATTTGCTCAGCCAAGGATTTTTCTTCTGTCTCCTCTGCACAAGCCAATATCCTGGACTTTTTACAGCCAGTGCTAGGTTCGTACAGAAATCCCAAGATCTCTAGCTTGTGAATGAAAAGTATTCACCACTCAAGGTAAAATCACCTTTATTTGGACATATTCAAAATAGACACACCACAATATACAAAAGAGGGAACATAGCACTCCAGCCAACATCTTTCACGCCACCATCAGTGCTTAACCCTTCGACGTCAATCGCACGCAAATATGTGGCCTCTCTGCGCCTGGGCCTTGATGCCGAGCGGCCGCATATTTGTGTGCAATTAGAAAATACATTCTATTAATGAATACAGAGCCTGCTCGGATTGGCTGACGTTGTGACCTCATTAGCATCCCTCTGTGACTCAGCCAATCTGAACAGGCTCTGTATTCATTTATAGAATACATCACTCACCATGATTGGCTCAGCGTGGTATACTGTATGTAGCCGAAGCTACCGTACACACAGTATTACCGCACATCCAGGGGGCTGACAGATTATGGACATTCATTTTGAGCCAGCTTGGCTCAGAGTGGTATACTGTATATATACTGTATCTAGCCGAAGCTACTGTACATACAGTATTAACACATATCCAGCAGGCTGACAGATTAGTGGGTGTATATTTAATCAAATCTGATGTTTATTCAAATATGATGTTTTTAAATGGTGTTGCCTCAGAAGGGGGGTAGTCTTATACGGCGAGTATAGCGCAAAACCTATGTTTTAACAAGAAAATTAGGGGGTCGTCTTATGCATACAGTTGCCTTATACGCTGGCAAATATGTTATATCTAATGCCTTGGAAATTCTTTTGTACCCTTCTCCTGACTGATACCTTTTAACAATGAGATCCCTCTGAGGCTTTGGAAGCTCTCTGAGGACCATGGCTTTTGCTGTAGGATGTGACTAACAAAATGTCAGGAAAGACCTACTAGAACAGCTGAACTTTATTTGGGGTTAATCAAAGGCACTTTAAATGATGTCTAGTGTGTACTGACTCTTATTTAACATGATTTTGAATGTGATTGCTTAATTCTGAGCACAGCTACATCCCCAGTTATAAGAGGGTGTGCACACTTATGCAACCACATTCTTATAGTTTTTTATGTTTATTCTCCCCCCCCCAAAAGATTTTGGTTTGTTTTTCCATTGAATTGTACAGTTTATAGGTCACATTACAGGTGGAAAAAGTTCTGAAATGATTTATCTTTGTCTTTCTTTTTTATATCACAGAAACCTGACATTTTAACAGGGGTGTGTAGACTTTTTATATCCACTCTAAGTCAGTTGTAGGCCTGGTTGACAGTACAGGTTCCTTGACAAAGCCCAAGACGGGATCCTGGAAACCACCAGGTCATATTATGCGGATCTTCTGGGTAGGAGGGACCTCGATCGGGCGAGCATGTCAGGTTTTCTGGACTCTACTCCAGGACTGGGAAATGGCAATTCTCTTGCGAGTTTGACAGAGGACATCACGGCAGATGAGGTGGTTAAAGCTATTGATTAGCATGCCATTAAGAAGTTGCCTGGGCCAGATGGATTGACAGCCGAGTTTTATAAGCGCTTTAAGGTTACTCTGGCCCCATATTTGGTGGAGGTTTTTAATGGCTGTCAGAGAGGGTTCGCTTTCTCCCTCCATGCGTCAATCTTCAGTGATTCTTCTTTCAAAGAGTAAAGACTCTTTGAGAATTGGGAATTGTCGCCCATTAGCTTCTCAATGTTGAAGGAAGATACTGACAAAGATCATTTTCTGGCGTTTATTGTCTGTTGCAGGCAATTTACTTTCTCGCCATCAGCACTGTTTGGTTCAGGGTAGAAGCACTTTTTCAGCGGTTTTAGCTGTCCAGGAGGCCCTGGAGCAGTGCAGGGCTGCAGGCTGGGGAAAGCTTCTGCTGGCATTGGATAGGGCTAAAGCTTTTGATCGGGTCAATCATGAGTACCTATGGCTGCTTCTTGGCAAGTATGGCCTGGAGGGGGGGCTTTATCGATTGGCTAAAGACTTTATACAGAGGGGCTGAAAGCTTCATGCTTGTAAATGGTTGGGTTGGATTGGACGGCCTTTTGGGGTTGGCTCAGGTGTGCATCAGGGGTGTCCTTTGAGTCCTCTGTTATACGCATTTGCAATCAATCCCTTCATTTGGAGGATAGAGAGCAAACCGTTGTGTGGAGTTCCTTTGGGCATTACTGGTGAGCCTCCTCTGAGGGATGTGGCCTATGCTGATGATGTGTCTGTTTTCATTTCTGGGACAGAGGAGGCGAAAGAGGTGGTCTCAGTGATGGAACTGTTTGCTGAGGCATCTGACTCAAAAATCAATCAGGATAAGAGTGAGGTCTTCTGGATGGGAGAGCAAAGCAAAGGCTTTGAGCTACCAGATGCCTCCTCAGAGCCCCGGCAGGAAATTAAAGTTTTAGGCATCAGATTTGGTCCCAATGATTACGGTCTTGCAAATTGGGTGAGCAGGCTACAGGATGCCGATGCCAAGGTTGCCAGCTGGAAGGATTGGAAACTCTCTTACAGGGAAAGGATTGACCTGATTAAAATTTATCTGATCCCAATATTTCTGTATGTCAGCTTTGTCTGTGTTTTGCCAGTTTCTCTCTATGCGAAGATCTACAATTGTTTCTTCTGGCTGTTATGGGAGAACAGACTGAACCTTGTTAAGAGGTCTGTAACCTACCTTTCAAGGCAGATGGGTGGCCTAGGTATGGTCAATCCAGTGGTTTTCTTTTCTCTGATGTTTTTGAAACATAATTTTGGTAGTATGCTGGCAGAGGAACCTCCTGGGTGGGTTGGTATTTTTCAGTCCGCTTTAGGCTTTTTCTGTGAAGCTGGGAGAATGGTGGGCCAGTGAAAAGCCTGAGGGTCCAACATGGTAAGCACCTAGCTTATGTTGCCCCATGTCTGATAATGCTTTGGCAATGGCGAGTGACGATGGAGGACATTAAGTCTCTTCCTAGGAAATCCTTGGAGAGGAGGGTTGTTGAATCTGTCTTTATCGAGCCATTGGCCTTGAGGGATTGCCCAGGCCCTGTTATGAGGGAGGGTCTGCATTTGATAAATCTGAAGAGAATGCCTTTAAAGCTTTGGGATTTGACCTGGCGATCGTTTCATGGCAGACTCTATGTGAAGCATCGCTCTGCGAAGAACCGGGTTGTCAAAGAGTGGAGTGCAGTGGAGTGGAGGAGACGATGGACTATTTCTTGCTTCAGTGCCCCTTCAATATAGAAGTCTATAAGCGGGTGGGTGGGGGTCTGGGTATCCCTTTCCTTTCCCGCTTGAGTTACACGGGGTGGTCTTGCAGAGCCTTTTAAGCTATTTTGAGCCTAGTAGTCTGTTACTACAAGTGGAATGCACGGTGTCAGGTTTCCACATGGAAAAAAGTCCTTCCTGTCGAGGTGGTGGTGCACAACATTCTGGGTGAGGTTGGGAAGATTCGGGGTGGTGGCCGGGAGCCTGAACAAAGGCATGGAGGAATGTCAGGTCCCCGTAGCTGCTGTCAGTTTCTGGGTGCATGGCTTCTCTTTCTGTTCTTTCACATCCCCTAGATTTTTGGAAAAAGGCTGCATGTATGGGATACATTTTTAATTGTTTCTTAGACTGACCGTGTGTTTAGGTGGAGGTGGGGTTGTGTTTTGCAAAATTTAGTAAGTTTTCAGATAATAAAATTATGTTTCTTTGTATATAGTTCTATTTATGTTATTTTCAGAAAAAAAGCCATTTTTTTCTGTTATTTGCTGATGTAAGCTTGTTTGGTTTTGTTTATATAGATATATATTCACTTTTATTTTATTTTTTGTATACATGTAAATATGCTTTTATTAATAAGCTTTATCTTTGCAAGATTTTAAATAAACAAAAATTTACACTTCTCCCAAACTTGAAGGGCCCGGGGGGGGGGGGGGGGGGGTGATGGCCTGGGTCCTACTGTACTCCAAGATTTGGAATTTACAGGCAAGTCAAAATTCCTTTTATCATTATCGTACAGTACAGGACACAGGCTGGATATTCATAGACTCTGCAATATCCCCAACCAATAAATAGAGGGGTGGGCAACTACAAGACAAACAGAATGAGCCCAACAAATGAGATAAGGGTCAAGGATCCAACTCAGAGTGCCGCTGCAAGAACCTTGCTGATCAAAGCTGCATCTGCAGAGGCCTAGACATCTATCAGGTAGAATTTAGAGAGGATATTAACAGAAGAACAGGTAACAGCCTTACAAAGATGAGCAACAGATGCGTGATGTCAGAATGCCAAGGAAACCCCCAATTTTTTGAGAGAGCACATAAGGGTACTGGAGTTACCTTAATCTTTAGAGTGTAAGCTCTATTAAGCCAACCTATAAGTGTGAGCAGTCTTATAAAAGGCCGAACATCTGCATGTTGATCACACCCTCAAACGAAGTCATGTGACGAAGCGCGTAAGCGCGTGATCAAGCAGTGACATCACCGCGTATGCCGTAACCACGTGGCTGGACCATGTGACCCCAACTACGTGATCTGTTGCTGAGAGCGGCTGGTGAGAAGCTACTGTGAGAGCTGGAGATTGTTTGCAGCTATATTATTGAATGCTGGTTTTTACCTTACACTTGTGAGTTTGTTTTTAAGGGGGGTATTTTGATATAATAAATAGTCAAACAATATTATGCTATGGCGAGTGTTTGTTATTTACCTACATATGGAATTGGATTACACTTACCTTGATGGAGTCTAAATGGATCAACCATCTGATGAATATTATCTGGATTGATCGGGTTTTGATGAATCTTCCACATCTACTGATATTTGTTTGAAATAACAATTAAACACCAGCATCTGGTGAGTTAGCACTTTGATGGGGTGTTGAGCACGGAGGAATTCACGGTTGTGGCAAATACAGGTGAAACTCGAAAAATTAGAATATCATGCAAAATTTCATTTATTTCAGTAATGCAACTTAAAAGGTGAAACTAATATATGAGATAGACTCATTACATGCAAAGCAAGATAGTTCAAGCCGTGATTTGTCATAATTGTGATGATTATGGTTTACAACTCATGAAAACCCCAAATCCACAATCTCAGAAAATTAGAATATTGTGAAAAGGTGCAATATTCTAGGCTCAAAGTGTCCCACTCTAATCAGCTAATTAATCCATAACACCTGCAAAGGGTTCCTGAGCCTTTAAATGGTCTCTCAGTCTGGTTCAGTAGGAATCACAATCATGGGAAAGACTGACCTGACAGTTGTGCAGAAAACCATCATTGACACCCTCCATAAGGAGGGAAAGATTAAAAAGGTAATTGCAAAAGAAGTTGGTGTTGCAAACGTGCGCAACACACAGTGAAGGACGCAGACTCCATTTTGTTAAGAATATCCATTTTCTCCCCTCACTCCCTCCCCCCTCCCTCTCTGAGAGGAGACATTTGGCCAGTATGTGTGTGTGTGCTGCTTGTGGGTCACTGGCAGGCCAAGGCATCTCTGAGCTAGGTGCCTAGCCGTCTGGTCGAGCTGTCCCATTTCACACCTCGGAAGTGATAAGGCAAGCTTTCTCAGGAGTTGAGAGAGATTCCAGCCTAATAAAACCTAACTCAGCATAGGTGACAGAATCAGATAACCTATGTTAAATCCATTTTCCCCTATGTCTCATATCTTGGAATATGAGAGACTTACATAAAAACCGAACATATCGCCAGATGGACGATGAGCAGGCGAACAGTTTGATGGGTCACTAGCCTTGTCTCGGAACACACAGGAAAGCAGAAAAATAGATCTCGTGAACTGTTTAGTGTACACTTTCATAATTCATATCTAATCAATCCTCAGACTTGTCTGCATAATAATCTACCTGCGAGTCGAATGTCACTTGTGCAGATGAAAAGTTATAGGCCAAATATGAGTTATGGGAGATTTTTGCTCTAGTTGAGGCATCCACCCATCTCTCCACGCCCTAAGCGGAGATTGGTCCTTGACTGCAGAGCCACCCCTGCTGGGGACTACAAAACAGGCTGTCAGGCCTAAGATTAAAGAAGTTGATGACGTCTCCCATTTTAACATCATTACCACCTGGGGAGACCCGTGCCCTTTTGCTCTGAAACTTGGATCTGCTAACCCAGGACTTTGGCAAGTACCTTTTCACCTCTCTCTGATATCTCTTTGCTGTGCTATGGTTCCTTGTATATGTATATATCTTAGTTACATCTTTTTTCTGTAAATATTTTTATTGCACCCGTTTGACCCTTTTAGTAATAAATCTTTCTGGAAGTGTTGAACTGTTTCTATAGCTCTGTATTGCAATTTACGAATCCCTGCCTCTAAAGAGAATGCTACTGTGTTTGTTTAAACCTCTGTATAACCAGCCTGCGGACCATTTTATACAGATGATTATCTCAATCATTATAGTGTTATAGCTGATAACGCCAAATTTCCTCTCTGTACAAAAAGGAGGTGGTGGCAGTGTGAAGGGTTAATTGCATAATTAACCTGACTCAGTAACAATCGCCCAGGCTGCCGGTACATTGATTGTGGTCCGTTAGCTGGAAAATCGTTGTGCAGGGTACAGCTGGGTGTGGCATTGTTACGTACGGAAAAAATGTCACCAGCACACCGAGGATCACCAATATGGGTCCAAAGCTATTGAAGCATCCTGGTCTTCCATAACACCTCAGCAGTGCCACAGGCTGATACCTTCCACGCCAAGCCGCATTGAGGCAGTAATTGCTGCAAACGGGGCCCAAACCAAGTACTGAGTACATATGCATGCTTATACTTTTCAGAGGTCCGATATTGTTCTATGTACAATCCTTGTTTTATTGATTGCATGTAATATTCTAATTTTCTGAGATTGTGGATTTGGGGTTTTCATGAGCTGTAAGCCATAATCATCACAATTATGACAAATCACGGCTTGAACTATCTTGCTTTGCATGTAATGATTAGATAATAATTAGTTCACCTATTAAGTTTCATTACTAAAATAAATGAACTTTTGCACAATATTCTAATTTTTCAAGTTTCACCTGTATATTTTTTGAAGAAACATATATGGACTACACTTTATTATGGACTTATAATTTTTAATGTCTCACTTTTTTGGCACATATTAATTTTTTTTTATGGTGGCAGTTTTTATTTATATATATATATATATATATATATATATATATATATATATATGTTTTATTGATTTATTTATTCTTATTTATATAATTTAAGGGCATATATAGTTTTGAGAGTGCTGTTTTTGGTATTTCCATTCATTTATATGTTTTTTTATTTGTTTAAAATAGCAGCTCTAATCACATATTTGAAGAATAGGAATTTGATTCTTATATCACGTCAGTTTGGCGCGGTGATGTAGGCATTGATTCATTTATCAATTTATTGATATATTGATATTGATTTATTCTAACTTATTTGCAAAGTGGTTTAGGTCACTGCCATGGCTTAGTCTGTATGATCAAGCCCTATTCGGCGAAGCACGTTAGAGGGAATGGTCCTAGAATAGGGACAGTCATTGTAATGCCTGTGGATGTCTTATACAATAAACATGGCTACCAGTGATCTTTCTGGTGTGGTTCCTTTATCCTGTATTGAACCTGAGTGTGGACAACTCAGTTTGCCTTTGGCACCAGGATTTTCAGTTGCAGTGGGGAGAATCGGTGAGCTACTTCTTAATGTCTAATGTTCCCAATGTATTACTGAGGTTTCACCATTCCGGATGCACTGCTTCTATTGTTATATTATAAGACAGCAAAGAGTTAATTAAAGAATTTGAAGGTTCTATTCCCCCATAAGGGAGAACTGAACCATCACTTACAAGACACCAGCAAAAAAAACGAGGTCTTACAGAGTGGAATAGGGTTAAATAGATGCACCCAAAGGGGGGGGGGGTGTCCAAAAGCTTTGTCAATGTTCAGTCATCTGAAGGTAGCAGCCCAGGGTCTTTGAATATCTAGCCTGTATCCTGTACTATGATTAACATACATTTTTTCTAGGTGAGCCAAATCAGAATATATCGCTTGTGAGGGATCATTAGAAAGATCATGAGAATTTTAGGTGGTCACCATGACCCTAAACAAGTTACTTTAGTGTATTTCAGGAATGGTAACTTAAGGTGAGTGTGTACCACATCTGTGATTAAATCCACAGTGGTCTTCTGTGTCCAAGACAGCCCTGGACCGACATTCCTCCTAGGAGGACTCATCTACAGAGGATTCCTGATCAACCGTTTACACCTCTTTCTCTGCCTGAGGGACTTCCTCTGACACCTCATGCTCCCCAAAAGGGGAGGAGAGTTTCCACATTTGCGTCCTTAGTGATTCAAGTCAGTGAGAACCCCTGAGAGCTGATCATGCAGTCAAAATATGGCTGCAGAAAATTTCTCTCTTGATACAAAGAATTGGGAGGACTGCGTCCCTCGAATAGAGGAGATACCAGATAAGGCAGGATGGAACTGATGCAGGCTGGATTCAGAGTAGTGTCAATGCAGGGCTGGGGAGCTCAGCAAAAACAGGTATTTAAGGAAGCTGGCACAACATGGCAGCCACAAATTCACAGACACTTCTATATGGCACCCACTAAAGAGAAACTGCCAAAACCTTCCCAACAAAATCACCAAACCCCACGGAATGCTGCCAAAGGGGGGCTGTTGCAGCTTCACACTACAGGGCCATCAGGTCAAAACTTCTCCAATCCAGGCAGGCATGCCCCATATGGCGTTTAGGGACCTGTAGAGCTCCCTGCCAGTGTGGTCACTATGTATGCTATACACCATAGGTTGCTGCCTGTAGTATCCATTGCTATTCGGCAGACATTACAGACCATCCGGCTCTTGCTTGCAAGGGCCAAGTACAGTCCTTCTTGGCCTGATGGGTGTAGCAGCCAATCTGGACAGAGCCCATTTCTGCCCCAGTAGAGCTGTGAGGAACAAGTCAGGAATTGTGGGAACAGAGTCCCAGAAAAAAAAATCTTCAAGTCAGCAAAGGAAATGCTAAAATGGATTTTTAATATACAGATTTCAAAACTCTTTGGAACCTCTTGGAGGGATTAGATTTTTTTTATTTATAGATATACTGTATCCTATTAGGTTGAAGGGTGATCCAGCTATATGCTGAAATGGAAACATTGGGAAAGATAGTTTGCAGGAAGCTAAATGAAAAATAAAATCATGGTCAGTACATTAGCAGCAGCAGTTGCTAGTATTCTTGCTTTAAACTAGTACACACAAATTTAAAAAAAACAGTCAGCAAAAATTTAGGGGAGCTGCTATAGTTGTCTTTTGAAGGTATATGTTGGGTCTGTCATATCTATCATTCCTTTGCTACTTGGGTGGGGTACTGACAGTTATATTATACAGGATTTATATAGCGCCAACAGTTTGCTCAGCGCTTTACAATATAACGGGAGACAATATAACGGGCTTCAATCTCGGAGACATAAAACAAATATGTTCATATCAAGTGTCAGGATACCCATTAACTGCAAACTTGTTCCAGAGTAGTGACCCCCATTAGTAGCTAGCCAGAGTGATGAGAAAAGGTTACACAACCTTACAGCCAGCACCCAGAAAAACAAGGCAGCAAAGATCCAAATGACCCTTTCCCCTTATTTCTATCCTGACAGATTCAGAAAAATTCACTTCTGCAAAGAAAATATCTAATATTTTCAAACTCACAATAAAATAATAATTACAGTGAAGAATTTAGTAAAGATTCTTTAAGATCTAACATTTTAATTTCCCCTTATCCCTACTAGATGTTAGAAGGCTGTTTTTTTCAAGTTAATAAACACATTTTCTAGCAGTGATTTAAAGGTTACCCTTCAATGAAAGCTATAGTGATTTTTTTTGCATTTTTATCTGATATCAGTAGCTTTGAAATAATCAGACTGAAAAGTTATTTGCATATTATTTTATAATTGTTTATCAAAGATAAAACAGAAAAAGACACGCATAGAGGAAAATTTATTTTCTAATATATTTAGACATTTATAGGCCAAATTGTTTTTGCGTCAGTAATGACAGCGAAGATACCTGTGACTACATTGTGCATTAAAGGGTCAGACCACCCAAAACTGCTAATTCAGTTTTGGTAGCTGCCGGAAAAAGGGGTTTTAATGCTTCCTGTTGGGTTTAGTATTTAACATTATTGATAATGCAACAGGAGATTCCGATACACTCAAAACATCCAGGTGGAAGAGAATTATAGCAAAGGAATCTCCCCTTTGAAGTGTGAAAAACACATGAGACGCCTGGGGATTATTCAACCCACAATTTCTCTTTGCCAGAGTTAGGCTTCATGCACACTGGGGCTCTTCTAAACATTTATTTTCTGGCAGGAGAAAAGCAGCTGAAAAAGCGCTTGCAAGGTGCGTTTTTTTTCCAGTACAATAATTTTTATTGAAAATTTCCTCTTACAAAAGATTCATTAAAGGTTTTACCGTTTTGAAAGAAAAAATGCAGTACAAATGCAAATGAAAAGCCCAAGTTGTGTTTTTTAAATGCGTTTAGGCACATCAAGGTGCTTGGGTGTTTATTCATTTAATTGGTCAGAATATTAATCTATTCTGGCACGTGTCAGGCGGTATTTCTGCCACAATGCTCCACTCTTGCATTCACAAGCCCTTGCCTCTAAACTCCTGTAAACGCCTATAGTGTGCATGGACACATAGGTTAACATGGACGGGTGCTTAGAGGCTGAAAAAATAAAAACTTCAAACACCTGTAAAAGCAGCAATTTTGAGCTTAAGTGTCCATGAGGCGTAAAGGTACATCAGCCTAGCAAAACAAGATTGCAACTCAATGGAGCAAGAAAACTACATTTCAGATATGGGGTTATTGTATAGTCTATTATGACATGGAGATGGACAGAGGCAGACAATGCTTGTCCAAACCCTAAGATTACACATTAACTAGAGAAAATTAATATATATATAAAAACATAAAGAAACCATACACAGTACATCAATGAGAACAAAACTCAGGAAGCCACGATCAACACCATACATTAGTGTCCTTTTAATGGCAATGATAATATCAATCAAAGCATAAGCAACCCACAGAACTGTAAAGTTGTATTACAGAATGTGTTTATGGTACCTGTGCTGGACTAGCATTGTAACACTCTTCCTTAGTTTCCAAAGACATTAGCTTGTAAATGGTAGTATGAAGAGCATCTAGTACAGGAAGCATTAAAGCAGTGGTACAGTCTCTAATTAAAAAAAAAAAAAAAAAAAAAGGTCCCACTGCATGTTAATGTCATAATGTGCTAGTATGCACCGCATACTAGCTCATTATGACAGACTTACCTGTAAAGAAGATCTCTCCAGCGGTGTGTTGTCACTACTGACAGGGCTCCTATCTTCATCTGATTTTCCTTCTGATCTGTGTACAGGAGTCACAATCGCAGCAGAGCAGTCTGAATGGACAGCACTTACAAATGTTCGTCTGTCCGGAGAGCAGTTCCCATGCCAAGTGATGTCACTGGCTGCTACAAATGTGAATATCTCCAAAGCAGTGCACGTTTAGGAGATGTTCGCTGAACCTATAGGCAAGCCTAAGTGGAAAAGCAGACTTTACTACCACTTCAATACATTATGCAACAAGCTTTAAGCCATTGTTTTAAAACACACATTCAGGGCCAGTCATTCAGTGCTGAATACATATATTAATGAGAGTTCTGGATATAGCCTTAAACCAGCTTCAACATGGTTTAAACAGTTTAGAAGTTTGATTAAAAAAACACTGAAGCCTGCTAAATATATGCTGGTTAAAACTTCAGCCAGCCCCTTGAGATTGGTGTTCAGCAGGCAGACTGAAGGGTGCTTTAAAAGGGCTTCAAAAAGCTGCTCGAGGTTTGCTGAGTACTTTTTGAGACACTGTAGTGTTTGAGATTTGAGAAGTGCATTGTGTCTACCTTGCAAAAAATACACATACATTATTAAGCAACAGCTCCCAATTTTATTTAAAAGCATATCTGAAACTGATTAACTGTTAGGCAGTCTGTAAGGTGACACCCTTAAAAAGGTTATGTCTGTACCCACAACTCCATTATATGATACTAACAACATAGATACTAAAGTGTAGTAGCGAAGATTTCATCAAGGATGCTGAGCTCTAATCAGTGATGACATACTAAAGAAACATGGCCAGACTAAACCCTTGTATGGGAGATAAATATATGAGGACACCGCCATGTTTGTTAACATAGATAGATTGTAGTTGTCTAAAAAAATATAACAGAATTAGCTATACATAAAATAGTAGAATGGCATGAAAAATATATTTTTGCATATATTGAATTAAATTAATCATCTAGTACTTAAGCAATCAAAATGACAGTAAAGCATTTGATTTGGATCACATACTTTATTGTAGATGGCATGATTGGCAACCAAATTTTTCTGAAATGTGAACCATTAAATTAAAAAAAAAAGCTCTGCTCAGGTATTGGATAGCATAATTCTAGAAATCTGAAAAGAGCGCCATGCTTTGAGTAATCTGTCAATATAATAAAGCTCAGAGAAATATCACCGTGGGAAAATAAAAAAAAACTCCTCACATAAAAAAAAAATAATAAAGGTGAATAACAATCTTCAGGAGTCACTGAGGTTTGAGTTCTGATACTTTTAAAAACATGCTAGTCCTTGGTCCATCAACTATTACAAGGTGCAGAAGCTTGGTTTTCCTTAAGCATCGCTGAAGTCTTTTGAGGAGAAAAATCACACTCCGAGCTTATTGGCTTGGGTTAGGACTACTTTGAGTACTGGCATAAAGGCAGACGTCTCGCTGAAGTTACTGGTGCTCACTATGTGGGTATGGATGTTGAGTCCCTCTGTGTAGTTGCGTGACTCAATACTTCTGGCAATGCTATGTAAACCTGCAATTATTGCAGGGGATAGCTGTAAAAGAGAAAAACACTGGTTAAATCAGAATTCACACAGAATCAACTTCAGGGACTATACTGGCCAAGCACTGCTAGGAAATGTTTGCATTACTAGTGTGTTGTTCTGTTCACACTGGCTAAAAGGGAGCAGTAAACTGGATAGACAATACAAAACTCTTGTACACAATGACTAAACAATGAAAACACTGCAAGCAAACCACTTTGGACTCGTGTAGTTGTGAATGGTAGCCAATCAGCTTTTAACTTCAGCTTGTTCAGTTAACCGCTTCCCGACCGCCCTATAACAGATATACTGCTACAGGGCGGCAGGAGTGCGCAAAATCACAAATATATGCGTGATTTTGTGTTTCCAGGTAGGTGGCACACACGAGCCGCGTACGTGCCCTACCTGCGCCGGTGATTACCGACCATCTCCGATGAGGAGGAGGACTGCTTTGTTTACTAACAATCCTTCACCTCGGCCATACTGCTTTGGATGGCTGTGCACAGCACAGACATCCAGAGCAGTATGTTTACAGCAAAGCAAACACATTACCCGCCCCCTAAGTAAAACACTCCCTGCACAATTAACCCTTTGATCGCCCCTCATGTTAACCCCTTCCTGCCCAATGTCAGTGCTTTTTTTTTTTAGCACTAATCACTGTATTGGTGTCACTGGGGATGTCAGTGACACCAAGTCAGTTCCCCCCAGTGTCAGAATGCCCGCCGTAATCCTACTATAAGTCGCTGATTGCCGGCATTACTAGTAAAAATTAAAAAAAAAAAATGAAAAATTCCAGTATCTATACCGCCATTTGTAAATGCTATAACTTTCACGTAAACCAATTTATTTACACGTATTGGGATTTTTTTTAGCAAAGACATAGCAGAATACATTTTGGTGTAAATTTATGACGAAATTTGATTTCTTTAACTTTTTTTTACTGGACATGTTTAACAGCAAAAAGTAAAAAATATTGTTATTTTCTTAAAATTGTCATTTTTTTTTTTATAGCGCAAAGAATAAAAAACTCACAGCCGATCAAATACCACCGAAAGAAAGCTCAATTTGTGGGAAAAAAAGGATGTAAATTTAATTTGGGTGCAGCGTTGCATGACCACGCAATTGTCAGTTAAAATAACGCAGCGCCGTAACGCAAAAAATGGCCTAGTCAGGCAGGGGGGTAAATCCTCTGGAGGGCAAGTGGTTAAGCTTTGACAATAGAACCAGGAAGCAGATTAGTTTCTGTGCAAAGCTGCACCAGACTTTGCACCATGCAGTTTATTTCAGGTACTTATATATAGCGTGTTAATTTACGAAGCGCTTTACATTGTACAATATATATATATATATATATATATATATATATATATATATATAAAATGTACATTCACATCAGTCCCGAACTCTCAAGGGGCATACAATCTAAGGTCCCTAACTCACATTCATACCAACACATACTATGGACAATTTAGAAAGGATCCAATTAACCTACCAGCATGTCTTTGGAGTGTGGGAGGAAACTGGAAAACCCGGAGGAAACCCACGCAGGTACAGGGAGAACATGCAAAAGTGGTACCATGCTTGGGATTCGAACCAACGACCCTAGTACTGTCAGGCAGAAGTGCTAACTATTTAGCCACTGTGCTGCCCCTCCCTCTATGTGTTTTGCTACACAATTAGACACAAGGCAAAGGGAGTACCATAATCAATTATCAGGTTTAGTAAAATAAATAAATAAATAAATAAAGTTTTTTGAGGAATTCACAGAACCTGGTGCTTATCCCATCTATATAATGAAATGCAGACTTACAGTTTGTTCTCTGAGCTTGTCATACAGAGACTCCAGCCTCTTATTTGCATCATCCAACTTCCTTTTGGTTTGCTGGAAAGGCATATAAATATATTAACACTTGATAGAGGAGTAGGATTCAAGATTGGAATCAATACAACATAAGTTCAGTAGATATTCATGACCTTGGATTCCACTGTGATTTAGACAAAATCTATAAAGGACATGTCAGAAGCTGTAAATGGCTCATAAATCCTTCTGATTAATGTACATGGACATGCACAATACTGGACATTAACATTTAAGTGTTCCATTTAAAACAACAAAGCAAAACATAACCCAACTGTTTCTGAAAATTGTAGTATACACGTGCCATTAATTACAGCAACTATAAGCTTTTATTTAGAATGATTAACTATGTATTTATGTTACTAAAGAATGTTACTTAACCTCTTCATGCCGACTTAACACAAATATGCAGCCTCACAGAACTGGGCTTTTTTACATGGGGCCGCATATTTGCATACCTGTCTTTGTGATGGGAGCACGCTCCCAGCACAAAGACCGGGGTGTCACTGAGAGCCTCGGGTCCCATTCTAATGATCGGGACCCGGGACTCCCGATAGCCTCTGATTGGCTATTGCAGTGAACAGTCACTGTACAGCCCGCCCCCCTTGTTTTTTTTTTTCCTCTCTCTCTGAATGGAGGAGAGAGATACATTGCATCTCTCTCTCCTCACATAGAGAAAAAACAAAACAACTGTTTATTAAAAAAAAAAAAAAGATAAATAAATATTCAAAAATAAAAGAAAAAATAAAGAAAAAATACCTAGATCAAGGTTTGATCTAGTTCAGTGCCAGGGTTAGTGTTTGGGTCAAGGTCAGGGTTTTTTTTTTTTCTTTAATTGGTATCACTGTCAGTTAGCGTCTGTGTGTATTAGGTGAAACAAACTAAATGCACAATTGTTTCTGGGCTATAGTGTGGGTACAAACAACAAATAACATACACATATATGGTATCGCTGCAACTGTCAAGAGCTGGAAAATTTATTTTGGGTTGTTCTTTGGTGGTAGGTTATGGTAGTAACAAGAAACTTAAATTTACAAAAAAAATATTTTGTTACTATTTTGGGCCAGTTTTCCTTTGGTAATAAAAAAAAAAATCAGGAGATATCCATTACCATTTACCACCAAATGAAAGCCCAATTTGTCCTGAAAAAAAAAAAAAGCATTATAATTCACCTGGATGTACAAAGTAGTTGTGATGATATGTACAGTTTTACATCACATGTCAACGTTGCAAAATTGTACTTAAGTGTTAAGATTTGTTTTACCTTTAGGCGTAAAGGGGTTAAAGTGATATTAAGTCCTCAATATTTGTAAGCATTTTCAGCAACAGATTTAATAACTGACAATTATGCAATTTCTTTCTCTTTTAATCCTTGCCTATGTTCCTGTTTAGACTGGTGCTATGGCCACTGCCCCAGGTTTGCAGTTTCAGGGTGGCTCCTTTCTCTTGCAGCTTTCTATGTAGCCACCTTTGCATGCAAAGACTAGAGTTGCATCTCACTACACTGTGTGCATTAACAGAAACACATAGCCCCATAGACTAGGGTGGCAAGCAACTCCCCCAGTCCCTGCTCCTCCCCTCTTCCTCTAAGATAACAGACTGGCTTGAGACTGCACTGTCCTCTGTTAACTCATTCCTCAAAAGTCTGGAAGTTCAGAGAAGCAGATCTAACAGAGCAGTAGCCAGCATTGTAAGATGAAACCTGTAAATGCTGTGGGTAAGAAATAGTTTACAGGAAAATGTTTATTTTATTGTGCTCAATGTGTTAAGAGATGGCCTGCTGAAACTTATTATAGTTAAGCACTGTATGTATCTAACCCAGACCACACAACAAAATAAAATTTAATTTAAAAAAACGTGACAAAAAAAAAAAAAACATTTCTTTATATGGTGGTCACCACAGAATAATAATAATAAAAAAAAGGACTTTTGCATGGTCACTTCTCAGAGTGTCTTAGCTAATCAGGTCTGGATTTGGGATGAAAATAAAAACATAGTAGCTGTGAGCACACAGACAGATACCCTTTTGTCAGCCTTAATATAAATGTCAGGGAATTTTTCAATTTTCTACAATTTGGTGCAATAATCCTTCTCTCTTCCAATCCTACCCTCCGATCCAATGTCACTTACTGGGTCGATGGCAGAGGACAAACATCTTTGGATCAGAGCCTCAAATGTAGTTTTCAAAATAAGATGTTCCTCAGGGATTGGGTTCTTGGTGATCTTTTCAGTGGGGAGGGTATGCATTGTCTAAAAACAAATACAGCATTCATAAAGCACTGCTAAAGTATACCATACAATATACAGTATAATAACACTACTGATAGTATTAGAACTCGATTACCATCAACACCATCATAAGTAACATGAATATCATTATTATAGCTATTACTATAATTAAGAATAAAATCATTGCCAGCCTACAACTATTCGTATTTTTCTACCACTATTTATTTCTAACACACATTTATTTTAATACCATTGCCAATTTAACACTTTTCAAACGTGTTGTCTTTACTGGTATTTGATTGTATTCGTCGGCATTCTAAACTATGCATTAAAATGTTTTATTTTCTATGTTCCATGTTAGCCCTGATAAAGGGGGGAAAGGTACAGCCTTCAAACTGTGTTGGCTTTACAAACAATTTGTAATTGAAATAGGCTTTTATGTGAACTTGAATATTACAGTATGGGGCTTGAATTCTAAATTATAGATCAGTAAACTGTCTAGGGGATTGTGGATGGCTGAATCTACTGTAAGTCTGTTTTGCATTCTTTTTACATTTAGGAAACCTCTGGCCAGGTTTTCACCTCAGAAAATGGTTCCAAATACATAAAGAACATTATCTAGATCCACAAAAAGGTGTAAATAGCGACCGCAGCATCCTGGGTGTGCTCTGTAATTGGTCAATAGGAAAGTGTGCATTTTAAGATGTGGCCCAGAAGTGTAGCCAGAAAGTTGTGGTAGCTATCTGCAGCCAGGTTCTGGAAAACCTGGAACCTAGTGACAAATAACAAATCAAGAGCTCTTTGGAGAGGCAAAAACCTCCCTGGTTTCCTTCAAACATGGATGTGGTGCTGCCTGTTTCCAACAGCTTCACTGCCCACCAGTACTGACACCACTCAGTAAAAATAGCAATATGTGCGATCTACCTTGGATAAAAGCGATTGCTTTTCGGTACATGCTTTTCTTTAAAAGATATCCATTATATTGAAAAATCTATATATGTATGTTGTCTTTTCCTGGGTAAGGAAAATTAAGATAGACATCTACTGCAAGCTAGAAAAGGAAATAGTTGGGTATTTACTGCTGTCTGTGAACCCTTTGAGGTTATTTTTCAGTTGTCTGTGCAAGTCAACTGAATTATAATATTATTGGGTATGAGGAATGTTGCGGTACACATGATCACTGGAAAGAGGTTGTGTATGTGTCTAGATTTGTTTTGAGAGCCTACTAATGTCTGGTTACTAGTGCCACCTGGTACAGGAAAAACCACAAAGCAGGAAGCAAGGGGAGAATGTTAAGGCCATGAGCTCTAACAACAGTATAAACCTGACAGAGGTTCTAATACATCTCAACTATATCTATAACTAAAATGGCAGCAATTTTGACACACCTGCTTTTCTTCCTACATTTGCCATCTTATTTTTGGTTTAATTTTCAAACTCACACTGAAAATTTTGCATCTTGGCTTACAGAACAGAACATAGAAATGAATTAATTGACCATGTGTTAATTACCTTCAGGTAATTGGGCAACAAGGGTTCCACCCCCCAGTGTCCCGCGCATTAATTTGCCCACTCCATGAGGTTCCAGGTTTGTAAGCAAACAAAAAAGAACACAGAGAAGAGAGGGGAGAGACCCGTGTCCTGTACTGTACCCCAAGATACAAAATTTACAGGTGCATCAAAATTCTTATCTTTTTCATACAGTACAGGATGCAGAAATTAATTCATAGACCATGGGACATACCCAAGCAATAATCGAGGGGTAGTCAATAATATAGCTAAAACGGCAACAACAGACCCACACAGGAAAAAAAAAAAAAATCAGCAGAGATAAACAACTGTTCATAGTACTAGCACCTTGCTGTTGGAGCAAGCAACAACGAAGACTCAAGATTGGGCTAGTAAGAAACAGGTTGGGAGAAAACATGAAACTGTATTTAGGCAGTGGCTTCGCTCAAAGGAGGAGTATAAATGCTAGGTACTATATAGGCCCAAAAACCTGACCTCAATAAGAGAATGGGCTAAGGCAGAGAAGAAGAGACTAGTTCCCAGAGGACAGGAGCCCTGTAAAAAGGGGGCCATCTGGCAAGACATGGCAGGCAAAGAACAGAAGTTCTTCAAGGACAATAAAGAAGCATCAAGAAAGAAATCAGCTTCTTAGCTAACCTGTCCTCAAGGGGAAGAAGAGCAAAGAATCCAAAGTAAAAGGGTAAAAGTACTGCTGCTGGTGGCAACAACAGCAGGAGGATTCAATCTTATAAGCCAGTGTAAAGCGATTCTAAAGGTTCGTTTTTTTTTGTGTGTGTGTAAATTAGCAAATGTGTCATACTTATCTACTCTGTGTAGTGGTTTTGCACAAAGCAGCCCAGATCCTTCTCTTCTTGGGTCCCCTGCCAGTGCTCCTGGATCCTCCTTTCTGTCAGGTGCCCCCATAGCAAGCAGCTTGGGATGGGGGCACCCGAGCAGGTGTGTTCCCGAGCTGCTGCTCCGTGTGTCGGTTCTCACACGGAGCCGCAGCTTGGCTTCATCCCCTCTCCTCATCAGCTGACTGGCTGTGATTGATCACAGCAGGAGCCAATGGCTCCCACTTGCGGTCTCAGCCAATGAAGAGGCAGAGACTTGGGACAGCCGAGGCTGTCGTGCACATCGCTAAATCGCGATGGACCTCAGGTAAGTATTGAGAGTGCTGGGGGCACTGCTGCACATAGGTTTCTTACCTTCATGCATAAAATGCATGAAGGAAAAAAACCTTGAGCCTTTACAACCACTTTAAACACCTATTCACTGAATATTTAAAAGGAGTGAGTACCATCAAAAGAAATAGTAGATTGAGTGTTCAAATGAAAAAAAGGCAGGGTCCACAATGAGGACAGACCATTTGTTTGTTAAATTCAACGTTCATAGGATTAAAGGTTTAAAAGTTGTCAGGAAGGGAAAATAACCTCTCTGAGTTTGGACAATCATCGTATAGGGCCCAACTTGCCAGATCCAGAGAAGAAAGGGCATTCTAGAAAAGGCCCTCTTTTTAAACATATGGGGGCTGCACAGCACGAGGTGCGTCTATCCAAAAATTAGAACATTCTGCATTGTGGTTAAGAAAAATCTTGAGCTGTTCCCCCAGAATGTCCACAACCCCCTTGTGTTGTGCCACAAGTGTGCCAGGCTTTAGACTCAAATTATAGTCAGAGGGAGGCGAGCCAGAAACTTACAGCTGATTCCAGAAGTGACAAAAGCCTCTGGAATAGGTAAAACATAGTGACTCTATTTTTGCCTTAGTCAAACAGGTTGCATGTCTGCAAGGTAGCCCAAGTCGGAGTTGGGAGTGGCGTCAGCGTGTGACCTTACTTCAGAACAAGGGCATCGCTACCATACTTGAGAGGAAAATGGTTTTTCCTCATGTTCTATGGTGGAGTCACTGTTGTTTGTCACACGTGTCCCCAATTCCAACTACCTGTAATCCTTCATTGCCAAGTGGGGGTTGTCCTCTGCACGGTAATCACAGATTGCATATGGATTAAGAGTTTCAGTGTGTCTGGTATGAGGGACTTGCGGCAACCCTGGAGCTAATCAAGTTACTGGCTACGTCTCTTTGCAGAAAATGACAACTGGAAGTGTGCAACTAGGAGTCTTATAAGTACGTCACTAACCGGAAGGGAAAAGCGCTAAAAGTGCAAGTCCCTCCACATCTGTGCCCTGTGCACATTGTGTGCATAGCACCGACAGTCAACATGTGTAAGTCAGGAACTGGTATGTATAGGGGTACAAGGAAACCATGTTTTACTTGTACACATCACTGATCCTGTCCAGGCTTAAGGCTTTGCCTGTTACATACCCTCAAAGGGGTTTTCAGGGTCTGGGTGCCATAGCAATGGACCACAGCCCTGGACCTATATAGCACTCAGTGACTAACTATACTCGTTGCACTATGTGCCAAGATGAGCAAATGCAGGATCTAGTGTCTGTTAGAAACATTACAAGCTGACCCTATTTTGCTGTGGGGTCCAGGTACAGTTTCCTAGGTGAACTTGAGGCTCACTGATCTGGAAACTGCTAGAAAGCCATGAAGACAGTAAGCAGTCAAATCTTGACAGAAGTGTCAGTCAAATGAGATAAAATAAATCTGGTGAAAAAAAATAGGAAATTCTTCTTATAACTTAAAGACACTAGGAAAAAACTGGAGTCTCACAGACTGGGTGGGGATTTTATGGGGACACCAGGGAGAGATCCATTGAAGCTTTTTTACCAGTTAGTTTAAACAGTGTCCTTTTTCAGACACTGGTCTTATGTATCAAAGTATCCAGAAGAAGACTACATCAAACATAGTTTTTGATTTCCTACAGACTTGGAAAATTAAATAATTTTTATGATTGGCTGATATGGAAATCAATTCTCCTTTCAGTCAATTTATTAAACAAATTCAAAAGGACACAAGTTTTTATGCGAAGTAAACATAATGACCTGTATGGTGTTCCCAATTGGTGCACCAGGAGCTCCCTCAGTACTAGGTTTTGAAGGATCAAAGTGCACCCCAGGTTGTCCAGTGGGGGGTGGCACAGCAGAGAAAGTGCTTTGTACTCCTGGTTGGCCACGAGGCATCTGAGAAGGTTGATAGGGAACTGAAGTGTCAGGAACTGGAACTTGCTGCTGAGATCGTGGGTCTGCCAAGGGGTTCATAATGGGAGCTGTTATTGGGGGAAGTGGCATGTAGTTATCCAGAACCTAAGGGAAAAAAAATACAATATATTAACATAAATAGGTTGAGCAAATGGTATTGTAACTTTCTGCATTTTCTTTTTATGCTGCAGAGCAAACTCTAAGTTCATTTTTTACATGGAGAGCCTACAGAAGCTTTAAAAATAAAAAAAAATTGTGGTACTCTCATCAGAATAATTTTGCACTGTTCCAGATTACTACCAAGCAGATTTTGACTGGCTCGTACTGCCAACACTTGTGCCTGTGATTTCTTTACTCCTATAAGATGTTAGTCTACAAAAAACTGGAATTTCAGTTTCATATGGAGTAAAATGATCTTAGACATCTACATGCTTACTATATTTCTTAGGAACGTTTGTTGTGAGATCTCTTCACCACAGTTTCTTTCTCTCTTCTAGTCTACCTTGGAGCTACAGTGGATATAAAAAGTCTACACACCCCTGTTAAAATGTCAGGTTTCTGTGATGTAAAAAAATGAGACAAAGATAAATCATTTCAGAACTTTTTCCACCTTTAATGTGACCTATAAACTGTAGCAGCACGGCACATCTTGACTTGGCAATATTTGCCCACTCTTCCTTACAAAAACACTCCAAATTTGTCAGATTGAGAGGGCATCTCCTGTGCACAGTCCTCTTCAGATCACTCCACAGATGTTCGATGGGATTCAGGATGGGATAAACTGTACAACTCAGTTGAAAAACAAACTGATATACTGATATCTTTTGGCAGGAGTAAACATAAAAAGTTAAAATAATGTGGTTGCATAAGTGTGCACAGGCTTTTATAACTGGGGATGTAGCTGTGTTCAGAATTAACCACTTGCCTCCTGAGGATTTACCCCTCTTCCTGACCAGGCCATTTTTTGTGTTACAGTGCTGTCTTACTTTAACTGACAATTGCGTGGTCAAGCAACGCTGAAATTAAATTTACCCCATTTTTTTCCCACGATTGAGCTTTCTTTTGGTGGTATTTGATCACCTGTGCATTTTTTATTTTTTGCTATAAAAAAAAAAAAAAGAAATAAAAGACCTACAATTTAAAAAAAAAATATTTTTTACTTTTTTGCTATTAAACATGTCCAGTAAAAAATTTCAAAAATCAAATTTTGTCATAAATTTAGGCCAAAATGTATTCTGCTAAAAAAAAAAAAATATCCCAATACATGTAAATTAATTGGTTTCCATGAACGTTATAGCGTTAACAAATGGCGGTATATATACTGGGATTTTTATTTTTACTAGTAATGGCAGCAATCAGCGACTTATAGACGGACTGCGGTGGGCATTCTGACACTGCGGGGAACTGACTTGATGTCACTGACATACCCAGTGACACCAATACAATGATCAGTGCTAATTATTATTATTATACAGGATTTATATTTAGCGCCAACAGTTTGCTCAGAGCTTTACAATATAACGGGAGACAATACAGCAACATTACATTTCAATACAAGAGGGATAGGAGGGCCCTGCTCCTTGGAGACTCATACCCAAAAAGATTCAGTGCTGTAATAAAATCAAAAGGTGCTACAATAAAGTATTAGTTTAAGGGTGTGCACACTTATGCAACCATATTATTTTAGTTTTTTATTTTTACTTCCCTCCAACTAAAAGATTTCAGTTTGTTGTTCAACTGAGTTGTACAGTTTATAGGTCACATTGAAGGTGGAAAAAGTTCTGAAATGATTTATCTTTGTCTCATTTTTTTACATCACAGAAACCTGACTTTTAACAGGGGTGTGTAGACTTTTTATATCCACTGTATATGTGTTTCTGCCAACTTTAGAGTGTTAATGTTCCTTCTCTTGTATGCCTCATAAAATCCAATAAGAAAAGTAGGATCCACCTGGTAATGACCAGGAAACTCAAGTTTAAAGATCTTGCCATCAGAATCTCTGAGACACACAAGGTATGAAAAGATGATTAAACTATACAGCAGATGTTACCTCCCATGAAAAAAAGTGCATAGCAGGTTAAGGTAATTCAACAAGTGCTGAACATAAACTGAAACAAGCAGCAGCTGAAGCATAAAACAGAGTCTAAAAGTGTATTTTAGGCAAAATGTACACAATTTGTGTCTTTTATTATCTTAACAGTCATGTTGGATAATCAGTGTTTGCAGCCAATGGCAGTCCCCATATCAAAATTCAATAGAACAGCAAAAAAGATCCCTTTATCATATATTGTTGTTACGTTGATGGGGGTATCTGTTGTCTTTTTTGTTGTTCAACCCGCTGGTAGCGAAAAACAACAAAACTGAATGAAGTATACCAAGCTTTACTGATAAAAACCAAAAAACATACCTTTTTCTTTCCAGTTTTGGTCAGGGCAGGGGGATCATTCCATCCATTCAGTGGCCCTGTAAGAGAATACTATGGTCAGGTTTCAAGGTATGTAAATGACTGTAATGCAGTTTACAGCTGAAATGTTTAGTTGAACCAGCAACCAAATAAAACAACCTGAAAACAAATTTAAATCAGAGGGAAACACCTATTTTTGGCATTAGTTTATTTACATTATAAGGAAGCTGCGGATTTGTGTTTTCAGTACAGGGAGACAGCAGTTTGACAAACCAATGAGATAGTCATTTTGGGCTCTTGTAAACTACGTACATGGTGATTCTTCACTACTCCACTGATAAGATTTCACAGCTATGACAACTGTGATTATATTGAAACAGCTGCAGCAAGAATAAGTTTGTGGATGTTGGAAGTGGTCTAATAAAGTAGCACTGCTCTGATTACATCTACTGCCTAGAAGGTGGTCCAGCCACAGGTATAGGCTGCTATAGGATACAGTGTAAAAAGTGCAAGAGATACTATTTAGTGTGCACTTTCACTACAGCATTCAACCCTCTAAAACCTGGAAAAAAATAGCAGCAAACTTAATACATCAGTAATATTTCCCTGTTCTCTCTAAGCTGGCATTCTACTCATAAGTAGTGGACACTGGTGGTCTGAACAACCCTATTTTATATCTATTTTATGAAAGATGCAAGTGGCTTGATCCCCAGTTCTGTGTTCCCAACTGTGGCCACCTCCACTTTGGAGTCTGACTGCTGCATTTGCAAACAACATCAAAGCTTTTGCTGCAAGTTTTAAATTAAAGTTAATATAAAATAAAAATCCATTACAAGGTTTGAATATGGCAAAAAACCTGGCCATGCAGGTGTAGCAATAGAGCTGGTATGTACACAAAACTGAATTATGTGTCTAGGTTTAGGTAGAAGGTTCCTTAAAAATAAACAAAACAAAAAAAAAACAATTTGTTGTATATGGAACCATGTGAACCTTCCTTTACTCTCCATTTACCAATGCAATGTTCACACATTACTGACCCTATATATAGGCTAATGAGAAAGGGTTTCAGAATTCCAAGGTGGTGCTAAATGCAAGAATGAATATAGAAAGCATTTGGGTTTGAGAGCCCTTGGTGCATTTAAGTGGTAGGTATGTAAAGAGCATTCGTAAGAGTGAATGTATGTCAAAAGTATTATTCTGTGCCTGATTTTAACTTGTTGGCTTTTTACAAGGTGTACTCTAAAAATACTTTTCAAGTAACTGGAGAGACTATTACGACTATGAAAATGCCATGGATTAGTCATGTAATTATATTTTAGCTGCATTATTATGAGTAAAACTGAATAATAGACTGTATTGTAAGGCACATACTGTATAATATTACCATTGTATCCAAATTAATATTTTTGCTGATCAAATTATGGGAAGGGAAATTTGTTAATAAAATGACAGTAGTTATCAATTTGTAGAAAATTAAAATTAACAAGCATTGTAGATCCCTTAAAGTGGACCTCTATCCAAAAAACAAGTAGAGTAATCAAAGGTTAGAAACTGTTGTATTTGTATTGTCATCTGTGTATCTTTTGAGGAGATTTCCCCTCACTTTTTGTTCCAATAACAAAAAACAGGAAGAAAAATGTTCCCAAAATAAATGGGAAATCTTATATTGGACAACAGGTTTCTCCACTGGGATATTTCCTGTCAGTTTTTGCAACAGCTATTTTCTTGGTGACAACGGCTGATGGATCAGAAACCCAAATCCTCAGCAATAAAAACCTGACAGGTTACCCTTGCACACAAAAGTTTTTTTTTTTTGGTTTGAGTTCAGCTTCAAGTGGGATCATACCTTTAATTTTAGTTGATTGTACATAGGATGCTAAAAGCTATGAGTGTTAATTTTAGAAGACAATGCAACAAATTTGAGCATTTTAGCAAATGTCTGCAAAAGTATTGCTAACTGATTAGTCATTTGCTGTAGCACACTGTTCACCTGGGAGGTAAGTTGGCATATCTTGAGTAACAGCATATTCTGCAGATGAAATGTAAAAATCATTTATATATTATTTAACTCTAATACTACTAAACATTTAGAAAGAACATAATGAAAAAAAGACTATGATTTACAATTTAGGCCCAATTGAACTTTCAGTTGAAATCAGGTGAATATACCCCAGGTTCATAAAAACAATAGGTGTTCAAAGTCTTCCAGTTAGTTTTTTTTTAAGAAAGCAGTAACATCCTGAGTAGAAAGGCCTGTCCCCTGTTAGTATGCTCTCTGTGAGGAAGCAGCAGTCTTTCTTTGCAGATCTCCAACTTCCCCCTTAGTAAGAGAAAGAGATCTCCAATCAACAGAAAGCAAGAGTTTTGCTTATTGCAAACCTGTAAGTTTGAAGCACATAGGGCATGGCAGACCTTTGAAGAGATACAGCGGGTAAAGTATTGCGCACGTCACTATTTTTCTAGGTAAATATATTTCTAAAGCTGCTATTCACATGAAATTTTCACCAAAAGTCAGTAGCAACCCATGGAATCCATACATACAAAGAAACCAAAGCAAATACGTTCCAAAATTAAGTTATGTGTAATAAAATGGAATGAAACAGGGAAAAAGTATTGAGCACATGAAGAGAGGTGCAAAAAGGCATGGAAAGCCAAGATGCCAGCTGAAATCTATCAGTAATTAGAAAGCAATCCTGCTCTTTGTCAGTGCAAATTAATATCAGCTGGTTCAGTCTCAACTGATGGCCTATAAAAAGGTGTCTCATTACCAAGGTGTCAAACAAGAAACATCTCATGATGGATAAAAGCAGAGAAATCTCTCAAGACCTTTGCAACCTTATTGTTGCAAAACATACTAATGGGCATTGGTTACAGAAGGATTTCTAAACTTCTGAATGTTCCAGTGAGCACTGTTGGGGCCACAATCCAGAAGTGGAAAGAACATCATTTCACCATAAACCGGCCACGACCAGGTGCTCCTCGCAAGATTTCTGACAGAGGAGTGAAAAGAACTATCAGAAGAGTTTTCCAAGAGCCAAGGACCACTTGCGGAGAGCTTCAGAAATACATGGATTTAGCAGGCACAATTGTTTCAAAGAAAACAATAAGTAATGAACTCAACTGCCATGGATTGTATGCATGCTCTCCACGCAAGACTCCATTGCTGAAGAAAAAGCATGTTGAAGCTCCTTTAAAGTTTGCTGCACAACATTTAAACAAGCCTGTGAAATACTTCGAGAATATAGTCTGGTCAGATGAGACCAAAATTTAACTCTTTGGATGCCATAATAAACATCTTGTTTGGTGGTCAAATGGCACTGCACATCACCCCAAAAACGTCATACCAACAGTGAGGTTTGGAGGAGGGAACATCATGGTGTGAGGCTGTTTTTCAACATACGGTACTGGCAAATCTCATATCACTGAAGGAAGGATGAATGGAAAAATGTACCAAGATATTCTTGATAAAAATCTGGTACCATCTACCAGGATGATCAAGATTAAACGAGGGTGGACATTTCAGCAAGACAATGATCCGAAACACAAAGCCAAGGAAACTGTCAGTTGTTTCAAAGAAAGAAAATAAAGCTGCTAAAATGGCCCAGCCAATCATCTGACTTGAATCCAATAGAAAATCTATGGAAAGAACTAAAGATAAAAGTTCATAGAAGAGGCCCACAGAACCTTCAAGATTTGAAGACTATTTGTGTGGAAGAATGGACCAAAATCACACCTGAGCAATGCATGCAACTAGTTTATCCATACAGGAGGCCTCTTGAAGCTATCATTACCAACAAAGGATTTTGGATGAAGCATTAAAAGAATTTCAGTAAGTGTGTTCAATACTTTTTCCCTGTGTCATTCCATTTTATTATACATTGTTATTGTTAAAATTGTTAATTTCTGAACATATTTGTTTTGGTTTCTTTGTATATCTGGATTGCATGGGTTGTTACCGACATGTGGTATACATTTCATGTCAATAGCACCTTTAGAAATATATTTACTGAGAAAAATGGTGACGTGTTTATGACTTATTGAAGCTGTATCACTGCTTCTACACAGAGAGCAAGAGTTCTCATCTGCACTATGCTGGCAGTGGAAAGGCTTTTCTACTCAGGTAGTGGCTGTATTCGAAAGAAAAATAACAAGAGGTTTGCACACGTTCTGGTTTGATGCACCTGGAAAATTTAAACTGAGAGTTCAACAGGGTTTTAAAAAGGACATGTTTTTTACATCACCTGCATTTGTTCCCTTTCAAAGATGATTATGTTATGCAGGGTTTCAGGCTTAGGGTCCGGTTTTCAGCAAAGCTGAGAAATGTTAGTCTGTACCTTTCTTTATCTCCACTAGATATCAGCAAACCCCTATAGCAACCTATTGAAAATCAGACACCCAAGCAAAGAATGATACAGGATAATGGGCCATGACCGTTTTTAGATTGGGACAATAAATAACAGACTGGAACCTTAAACTGACAGACTAGAAGAGAGTCATTGAGGTGATTGTTACTTACCCCAGCCAATCACTTCAAACTCCTTAAACAGTCTCCAAAACAAAGGTAAACATAGTTTACCCATCAGACATAGGGGACTAAAAATCCAGTGTGAAAACAGGTAGTGTAATGGGTGCTTATGACATCAAGAAGTGCTGTTTTTAGGTTTTATCTGAAGACGCACATGGTTCTACCAGGGGCAATTACAGGTTATGCAATATCCTATCTTCACTGTTTGGTTTTCAGATCATCAGAAAGAAATTCCAGGAAAACCATGCCTGTGTGAATGTACCACATTCACAATTTCAAACATCATGCTGCATCAGACTTGCATTTAAATTAAGGGCTATGTATATAAAACCTATTTGACTGGTATGCATCTTTCATAGCTATTTGACAATAGTATGTATTTGAAAGTTCTTCCGCATTTTAAAAAAAAAAAAAAAAATGCAAAGCACAGAATTCTAAGCAGCGATAAACACATGCATATCTGCAGGTCATGTCCTGTTAACATAGCAATACGAGTAAATCCCATGCTCCCACTAAACCCCATTTCATGCTCAGACCTGTTCTCTGGGATGCAGGCAGTTCACTGGCGGCAGGCAGAGTACCTGTAGGTCCAGGAGGAGGCATTGCATAAGGTGCATTGACAGCTGGAGCCCCAGGTCCGCCATGCTGGAAGGATGCTCCAGAAGTATGAAAAGAAGGAGAAGGAGAAGATGACACTTGAGAGGGCTGAGGCTGCACAGGATAGGGGAGCTGAGGAGTAGAGTGAGAAGATGAGCTGTAAGGAGAACTATGGTAGGGAGAAGCAGACTGGATCGAGGCAGGTTGCTGGGGCTGATAGAGAGCTTGTCCCCCACGATTAAAGGAATAGTGCTGTGGCTGAGGATAGGCTACACAGAATAAAAAGGGAAGAAGAAAATCGTATTAGTAAAAAAAATTGTCTGTTCATTGTCAGAATGCATAAAATGCTGATATAACATGAATTTCAAATATACAGAAAATAATTATCAGTAAAGTGGTACTAAAGGCAATATAAAAATATATATATATATGACAAAATATGATGTAGTCTGTCACCAGCATTAACAAAGCACTCTTTTTCTGAGTCCCCACTGCACCTTAGTCTTTCTACCTATTGATCCTGATGTTATATTTCAGCTTCCTTTAATAGACCAAGCTGTAAAGCAAAAGTGTAGCTAAAGGGTTGAGACAAATCATGTAAAGTGGTTATAAACCCTTACATTTAGCCAGTGAAGGGACTGGCTTCAAGTGATACACAGAGATGAAACAAATCCTCCTACATAAATTATGTCTCTTTATCTGCAGTCTTCTCTTCTCCAGCTATTCAAAGTGCAGAATTTATAAAGCTTGTCTGAGCTTTCTGAAAACGGGGTGGTGAGTTGAAAACACACACTGCAGAGCTCAGTAAGGGGAGCTCTGAGAGCTAACTGGAGGGAAGGGGCACACCTCTCTTCACACAGCACACAAGAACAAAGCTAAGGCTGTCAATCAGAGGCTGTGCTGCAGCTCCATCCACTGTCACCTTTTTTTTCTCTTGATGTCAGGAGAACTTGTCAGTCCATCTAAATCTATTAGTCCATCTAACACTACCATCTCCAGACAGTGCTGCTGTCCTAGGATGACTCTGTTGCTCTTCCATAGAGAGAGGAGCCACCCTAAGACAAGATGTTTTAAACACATATGTTCACTATTTCACTTGCCAAGAATTTATAATTCTGTTTATATTCTGTCTACATACACATAATATATTGCGTAATAAACTTTGCAGTTGTGCACAAGATGGTTGGTCTAAATTAAAAATCTTTTGGAGGGTAAAACAGAAAATATATGTTTCCAACTGGTTATTTAGTTGGTTGCCTATAATTTTACTTAAAATGGGAACTAAAGTCCCGCTATTAAATTTGCTAGCAGTTAGTTTTTTAACGGAAGAGACATCCAAATGTACACCAAGCAACAGCAATATGATATGGAGCCTCTTTGCTGTTTACATGAGGCTGTTGGGGATGGAAACATGTTTTTACACGGAAGGGTTGGATTTCTTTCTACATACTTACCTGTAAAATCCATTTCTTGGAGTACATCACGGGACACAGAGCAGGCTATTCAGGACGATGTGGGTAATATGCCACCTATAGGTGAATGGACAGTTTTTGTAGCAAGCTGTGAAATTCCAGAAAGAGGGGCGGGACCTGTGTGTCCCGTGATGTACTCAAAGAAATATATTTTACAGGTAAGTATGTAGAAAAAATGCAATTTTCTTTATCGTACATCACGGGACACAGAGCAGGCTATTCATGACTATGTGGGAAGTCCTAAAGTAATAAGAACTTTGAGGGGAGGGTGACACATGATAGCCACCACCAACAATCCCTCAAGTCCTACACAGCCCTTCGTAAGATGCTGCGGCCAAAGGCAGATTCCTCTGCAGCTCTGACATTCATCTGGTAAAACCTTGTGAATGTGTGAACCAAAGCCCATGTAGCGGCCTTGCAAATCTGAGCAACTGAAGCCTGATGGCGGATTGGCCAAGATGTCCCCACACTCCTAGTAGATGTGCTTTCACCCTAAAGGGTGGGACCTTACCCTTCAAACCATAGGCTTGAATGATCAACTGTCGGATCCAATGTGCAATAGTCGCCTTGTATGCTGCCTGCCCCTTCCTGGGCCAGTCGAGTAGCACAAAAAGAGGCTCTGACTACCTGCCCAGTGCCGACAATTTCAGGAAGACTTATATAGCGTGTACCACATCCAGAGTATGCAAAGATCTCTCTCTTGCTGACTGAAGCCTGGGAAAGAATGAAGGCAGAACAATGTCCTGATTGAGATGAAAACTAGAAACCACCTTTGGTAAAAAAAAAAAGTCGGTTGAGGTTGCAACAACACCTTATCTTAATGCAAAACCAGAAATGGTTCTCTGCAAGAAAAAGCTGCCAACTCGGACACCCTTCTTGCAGATGTGATTGCCACTAGAAACTAAACCTTTTGAGTCAACAGGACCAGTGGAATCTCCCTAATAACCAACAGACAATTTTGTCTCCAGCCCTGATTGAAGAAACAACAGAATTCTACCAATCACATATTTTCATGGGTGACATTTCCAGACCTCACACCAGGAAATGTAAGCCTTCCAAGTTCTGTAATACATGTTCCTGGATACTACCTTTCTACCCCTCAACATAATGGGGATTATGGAATCTGATAACCCCTGTCCTTCAGGATCTGGGTCTCAATAGCCATGCTGTCAAATTAAGTGACCGTAAAGCTAGGTGCAATATAGGTGCTTGAGCCAGCAGTTCTGGCCGGCAGGGCAGAGACCACGAACCATCCACTGCCAATTTTACTATGTCTGCGTGCCAGGCCAGGGCAATCAATCACCTGAACTGATTCCACCCAAATCCTGTGTAAGAGACGTGGCAGTTGAATCGAAGGAAAAGCATAACTCAGGTTCCAAGGAATTACTAAGGCATTTACCCCTGCCGCACGAGGACACAAAATGGTCAACCTTGTTGTTGAACCTGGATGCCAACAGATCTTCGTCTGGGTAACCCCATCACTGGCAGATTGTTGTGAAAACCTTGGGATACAAAGCCCATTCCCCTGGAACCAATTGTCAGTGACTGAGATAACCCATATGCCAATTATCTACCCCCAGAATGAACACTGCAGACAAACTTGGACCATATCTCTCTGTCCAAGTCAGAATGTAATTCACCTCCTCCCGAGCCCTTTGGCTCCTGGTACCGCCCTGGTGGTTGATATATGCCATTGCTGTGACATTGTCAGACTGAATCCTTACTGGTCAACCCGAAAGTCTGGATGTTCAATAACTCAGAGCGAGCCTCACAGGCCGGAGCTGCAGGACATTGATGGGTAGAACCCTCTCCTGTGGAAGCCATGTCCCCTGAACTGTGGCATTCTCCAGGACAGCCCCCTAACCTGAGATGCTGGCATTGGTGGTTACCAATTTCCACACTACTGGCCAAAAGGATCTTCCTCTTTCCAAATTCTGAGTCATCAGCTTTCAATTCAAGCTTTGCAGTACCTCAGGAGACAGAGACATACGGTAATACAGAGGTGGAAACCTTCTTGTTCCAAACAGAATGTTCCTTTGCAGCAGTCTGGAGTGGAATAGAGCATAAGGAATTGCCTCGAAAGAAGACACTATCTTCCTCAGAACCCTCATGCAAAGGCGAATTGAAGGATATTTGCCCTTAAACTGCAAACCTCATTCCTCAGGGCGCAACGTTTCCCTGGAGGAAGAAATACCTTTGCCTGAACCATCCCCAAATACACCAGGCTCTGTACTGGCTCCAGGGCTGACTTCTTGAAGTTAAGCACTAGCCCAGCTGTTCTAGGATCTGCATCATTAAAAAACCACATCATGCTTTAGAACTGGCACCGACCGACCTCTGAGCAACAGATCATCTAGATAACCTAAGACCGATACCCCCCGAATTCTGAGCAGCCCCAACACCAGAGCAAGAATTCTTGTGAAAGCTTAAGGAGCTTTGGCTAGCCCAAACAGTAGTGCTATGAACTGGAAATGCTGAGCCCCTACTACAAATTGCAGACATTTTGGTGAGGAATGATTATTGACACATGTCCTTGATGTCTACGGATGCTAAATAAATCTCCTTCCTGTAAAAAGACCACTACTGACCGAACGGATTCCATACGGATTCCATATGAAAAGACAGAACATTTAGAAAACGATTCAGACCCTTGGGATCCAAAATGGGCCTTACATCCCCATTTGGCTTTGGGACTGTGAATAGGTTTGAATAAAACCCCTGAAACTTTTCATCTGCTGGAACCTCCGTGATCCCCACGAGACAACAGGCGATCAAGTGCCTGTAATAAAGCTCTTCTTTTCTCTGGATTCATCGGTACATTTGACTTTAGAAACCAAGGAGGCTTGAAAATCCGAAATTCTAGTCTGTACCCCAGACACAGTGGAAATGACCCACTTGTCTTGGATTAGAGCTCTCCAGGCAGCAAGAAAATTCAAAAGCATTCTCCCCACCCGGATGAGTGGGGGAGTCCCTTCATAAGGAGGAGGACTTTGGATCTGCCATGGCTGACTTTTGCACCCAGGGCCTCCCCGGGTTCTGATTCTGAGTTTTACCCCTAGAGTCTGGGGCCTGTGTGTGGCGAAATGGCTGCCTGGTAGATGAGGGGCTAGGAACCAAAGCCTGACCCCTTAGATGTCTTTTTAAAG